>NC_092799.1:14851190-15151190 GCF_918797505.1 Bemisia tabaci | reverse complement strand
AGAGTCTGGACTCTGGATCCATGTGTTTTTTATATATATATAAAGTCGCTTTATAACGCACTCTGGCGTTCTACGACACCCAAACGCCACATATGCCTGTCTTCCCAGAGGTTATCGGGCAACTGACAACGCAACATCTCTTCGTCAACGCCCTGCCGCCAACCCTTTACGGGACGTCCCCGTCGCCTCTTCCCAGGTGGTACCCAATCCAAAACTTGTTTGGGCAACCTCTCCTCCGACACTCTTTGCACATGTCCATACCAGCATAACTGCCTGGACATGGCGTCCATGTGTTTTTTTCCAGTGAATATAAAGGCCTAGATACACACGGCGATTAAAAGACGAGAGCCAATGGAGAGCCTTGATTTCGATTCATTGACGTCGATATATCGAAATCAAGGTTCTCCATAGGCTCTCGTCTTTTAATCGCCGTGTGTATCTAGGCCTTAAAGTATGACAGGAAGTCTACAATGACGCAAACCGACATACGTGGTCTGATAGTTTCACCGCCGATATGAGGCATCCTCAAGGGGAAGAGGTGGTTAAAGCACTATGAATACATCCCTTAGAAATTGAAATAAAGAATATAATTTTTTCAACCGTCAAGTGGCTCAAGATGCATACCCAACGATATGAAGTCGCAAGCAGGTTAGAGGTGAATTTCCAAGCCCTGAAAAATAAAAACCGGAAACGGACCCCTAGTCCAAATCGAAAACCCGAGGAAATCCGGATGAAAATTCAACGGTGGGCTGATTGTTGAATTTCGTAGAGAAAGCGATAGACAAAGAAGATTAAAAGGCTATGGACGGATCCTATTGGTATAATATTCCTTATGTCTTCTTTATCTATCGCTTTGTCTATAAAATTCAACAAGCAGCTCGCTGCAAGATATTCTGCCCCTCGAGTAGGGTGGGGGGGGGGGGGTTTAAAATATTATCGGCGGAGAAGTGACAGCACCGCGTGGAGCTTTGATTGAGCCATCACTTATTCCCATTTTCTTTTTTTCGAGGGCCTTTTTCACGCGTTCTCCACCACTCGACTCGTGCGATGATCCTTCCCCCTCCCCTCTGCCCGACCCCTTTTCCCCCTCGCGGACGGCCAGGCCCGAAGTCGCGGGCCGAGGGGGGGGGGGGGGGGTTGGTAATGGAATCAGGCCAACTTTCGCGCGCAATTCAGTCCAACCCTTCCACCCCTCCCCGGCGTGCGCCTCTGGAGAGCGGTTGCGATTGGGTTTCGCATCGTGACCACGTTTGTCTCCTTCGGTCGAACGAGAGGACTGCACTGGACGAGGGGGGACCAGTCAAGTGGCGTTGATTGCGACGTATCGATTGTTATGCCATTTAAACCTATGGTAAAGAATCGATTATTAATGTGTTCGCTGCGAACATCCTGTTTATCGATCCTTTTCCATAGATTTAAATGGCTTGACAATCGATATGTCGCAATTCACGCCACGCCACTGGGAGGGACCGATTTTTCGGGGAGCAAGTGGCTTGTTTCGGCTCATTGGCGGGTTGCCATAATGGATCACCTGACAGTGCACGAGTTTAGACGATACCGAATGGGGCAGTAAGTGCAAAAAAGAATTTTTTTGAGGAAATGGCCCTACGAAACAATGGCGTGGCATGCTTTGCGATATATCGATTGATCGGTCATTTAAACTTATTTAAAAGTATCGATAAACAGGGTGTTCACAGTAAACACCTTAATAATCGATTATTTACCATAGCTCCAAATGGCGAAATGTCGATAGATCGCAAAGCACGCCATGCCACGCCACTGCTACGAAGAGTCGTCGTAGCGTCTGAGAGGAAAATTTTATCGAACGAATCCTCCGTGCTTCGAGTGAGATTGTCATCAATCATCCAAAATACTCTCAGATATCGTTCAGTTGACTGAAAATCGAGGAAATTTGGTTCCGGCTATATTAAATGCGCCTTTTTCATTTCTTATCTGCGGACTGATTGTTGAAACTGATCGATAGAGTGATAGACAAAGAAGACATAAGAAGTATGGAGCGATGCTATTGGTAGAAGTGGGTGGTTCTTATAGATAAAGGGAGAAAATTAAGGACAAACTATAAGGTCCCTCGTGGGTTGCCGTTAGTTAGTCTATCACCTAAATCTTTTGTCCATTGCAACCCCCCGCTTCCACTAACAAGATCCCTTCATATCCTTTTTGCGTTCTTTGTCTATAGCTTTGTCTACTAATTTCAACTATCAGACCGCAGGCAAAACAGCAATATAGGCTATGTTCTGTATGTTCACGTGCTGATTTTCCGGACACACGATGAACATTTTAAGGTTAAAAATTGCTACTAAGGTGTCGCTTACATTCAGGACTAAAATTTTTTTTTTTTTAAAAAAAAGAGGATGGATTACATATTTTCTATCTTCGGCTGTGTTTCTCTCGTAGTCTTTGAAGCACTGCTACAAAAAATACCAACTGAAACAATCAAAATATGGGAATAGAGTAAGGAAAAGGACTCGCGTTGGGGCGGCGCAGAGATACAACTAATCGTACTTGATGGATGCCCGGGTTGCGTCTGCAAAATTGAAGGCACAATGACACGAGGCGTAATTGAGTAAACCCGCAACACTCCACTATGTGCTGTAAATGAGGTGTCGCTCGGCTTCGGAAGGGAAGTTATCCTTAAACCTTCAACCTCAAACCTTCGTAAATATATTTTCTTCATTAATGTCGATCAGAATGGACATCGAGCGGGCTGGTAACCCGGAAAATCGGGAGAAATCACGAGGAACGATTTAAATCCAAATTTCAGGAGGCAAAGTGAAATATCAGCTATTTCAAAATTTGTCTTCACAGAGCAAAGTCTGTCAAGCCGTTCTGCCTACTGGATTCAACAGCGAAATCCCGCAACCCTGGAGCAAATTCTGTCGAAGCAATGAAAACCTTTGTTCATCACCCGCGGCTGCGGACTCCGAAACACAGGAAATGGGATTTTGGCGGAGTTCTCAAGGCTGTCGTCGTCCCCTGTGCGTTGTTATCTCGCGAATCGATATTCGTTGACGACTTACAAATGGCAAAGGCGCAACATTTTTCACCGTTTTTTACAGCCGTGGAATGTTCTGCGACATCTCAAAATTGAGATGGATTTTACAACAAGAATGTAAGGAAGAGGCGACTTGACATTGTTGTGGTGTAAAGTATTTTTAACGTTTGGATGTAAATTTTGGCAGCTGAAAAAACGGACATAGGATACACAGTCAGAAAACCCCATATTTTGTGTTAGTATGGGAAAACGAACACACAGTAGCCTTAATGCGCAAGTAAAATTTTTGCCCAGTTTTCTTTGGTCAAATCTTTGGTTGAAAATTTGCAACCTCGGTGGAAATAAAAAAAACTTGAAGTTACACAAGGTAACTACAAACGTTGGCATATTTAACTGTGTATGCCAAGAGCAACGGAGGTATCTTTTTTGAGAGGTCCAGCAGGAATTTCTAGAAAGTATTGGGGCCGTAATGATAGAGATCGTCAGATCATGGAGGCTGGAAATGGCACCATTTTTGATATTATGACCAAACAGCTAGTCTGGCACTGTCTAGCGGGAGAGCAATGTTAAAAATTGATTTTTTAGCTGATTAACTTCAAACTTTAATTATACTTTCTTAAAACTTAGTTTAAATTCCTGTCGATCCGATTTTTTGTAAAAAACCCAATTTAATCTCATAATTGAACATAAATCGAAAGAGTCAATACTCTCACACGAAACTTTTTACCCTGGATTTTTCAAGAGCCCCACAGAGCTTTTAGCTCGCTAGTTCTCATTTTTTATAGCCACTGCCGTACACGGTATAGGCATTCCTTTCAGAGTAATTGCTTTTTTAACAAAAAACGAAGTGAATTTTCGTGCCGGCGCGTGTTTGAAACTGCAGTTGCGGTGAAATACCATGACTTTCCTCCGAATCAATTTAAGTGCATGTCTGCTCAACTTTGTCACGTTCAAATTGGCCTTCATTTTGAAACGAGGAACGCCTGATCCTGGCTCATCCAGTAACGATTCTAGCAAGTTAGCAACACTGTTAATACTCTTGAATCTATTTAACACATATCGATTCTGAGCGAGACAGCCTCACTTAGAATCGATTTTTTTACATACATTTAAGTGGAGAAAGCAGAGTTGCCAACTTGCAGGAATCACCACTGGGCTCCATTCATGAAAGGACCTATCTGCATAGGAAACTAATCTCAGGTCTCAATCAACGTTGTTATTTAAATTTAAATTATTTAAATTTTTTCAATTGAGACCAGATGGGATTTAATTTTTCAGGAGGAAGATTTTAAGCAGGAGGTTTCAAATCCTCACTACATACGTTGAATAGCAATTGCATCAAATTTTTTCCCATTGAGTTTTCTTTGATGCTGCTTTTATATTGTAATGTAAATTCTCGCGATTTTACAGAACAAAGCAGTTCTTTTAACTCTATGAGAGTTACAGTAGTCCCATTATAAATTATTGATTATTTCTTATTGATAAGCTGTATCATAATTCAAATGTCCATCGACATCTAGCTTTTATCAGCAGCTGCTAATATCAGTATATAATCTATTTTAGACTGAGACTGTATATTAAGATATTATTCATGAATTTATATTATTATAAGTCGTTTATGTGATAAAACATTAAAAAAAATTTTAAAAAAAATTAGACGATGGTCGACAAATTGGAAGCTGCAATGTTAACAAATATTTAGGGTTGGATGTAGATGTAGATTTAGGGAGGTTTCAGGAGCAACAGAGATGGACTTCTGGCGTAGATCCGTCGGTATTTCCAGAGAAGATCGCGTCAGAAATGAAATGATACAGAAGATCATACATGCCAAACAGACCATCGGGCATAATACACAGACGTGTATAACAACTAATTTGGTTCGGTCATGTTCAGTGAAAGGCAGCAGACAGGTTGCCGAAGAAGGTCTTCATTAGGTTCCTCCTGGGAGAAGTCGCAGAGGGAGCCCAATGAGAAGTCGGAGGGATAGGATTGAAGATGAAATGTCAAGGTGCTCGATATCCGAAGGGTTGTGGACTGACAGGTGGCAGTGGAGGTTAGGTGTCGCAGAGCGCCAGGGCCCAAGGTGTGCTATAAAGCGACATACATGTATGTATGTAGTCCAAATTTCGGTCTCTTATCGACCCCGTTAAAAAATTCAAATTCGCAAGACCACGCGGCAACTGCGGCCCCATCTTCGTATTGCCGCGCAAACCCGCGGTTCATTACAGGGATCTCGAAAGTTGCTAAATCCTCGAGATTAAAACCCCGGGATGCAGACAAGCGGAAACAGAAGACGGGGAATATTCGCGGGGGGCGCGCGCGCCGACGGGGGGGGGGGAGGAGAGAGGCAGCTTTGATGATATCGAACAGTGTTCTCGTCAAGTAGGTATTTTTCCGGGGGCCGAGTGAAGGCGCGGGTGGAGCAGGGCGGGGGGCTATGGGGGGGAGGAGAGAAAAGCGCAAAAAAGGAAAAATTCAGCGTAAAAAAGGGATCTTAACCTTGGCGCTCGTGAAGAAATTAGGGCATGAGGGCTCGGCTTGGCTTTGAGCGCGAGGTTGCCAAACCGAGGCGAAACTCCGGGAAATTACGTGTGCGGCACGAGATGAAATCACTCGGGGGATTGAGTCCTCTTCTGGCTATCCATCTGAAGTATGCTCGCGTAGATCAGAAATTTAGTACAATCCAGAGATACAATCGATTCTTAGTGAGGCAGCTTGTCTCTCCTAAAATCGATATTTTCAATAGATTTAAATGGAGGAAAAACAGTGTTGCCGATTTGCAAAATCGCCACTGCTAAGGAACGTAATCAGGAGAGGTTAAAGATAAGTTTCAGAGCGTTCATAAATTAGGAAACCCACTTTTTCGGCATTTTTGACCCCCACCACCTCCCACCTTGAATCGCTATGTAACGCAACCTTTAACCCTCCTTGGAAATTATTAGGGGACTATGCCCCCTGGCCGCCACGCGGCCCAACCCTCAGAGGGCGCTTCGCCCTCTTCTTAGGCCCGCTTTGGCAAAAGAACGACCAAAAAAAAAAATGGAGAGATTTGTCTCATTTGTCCAATTTCTCTCTGGCCGGGGGCGATTGGACCAACAAGAATCGAATGAAAAAATCGGCATTTATTTCAAACTTCACGCTGAGACTGAAACGAAACGGAACGAACGGAACTGAGCGTTTCGTTACTTTTGGATAGTCTGTAGTAAAGGAGCTCACCTTCGACTCATCATCTCAATCCGGCAAAACTGTCCCGATAATTGAAGAGCTTCTCGTACTTCAGATGATCATTTGAAAATCATGATGATCATTTGAACATCATGATGATGCATTATTTTAACGAGGGATGTATCAATGTATCATTCTTCAATGTTCCAAAATTCCACTTTCACATGACCACGATCGTTGAAACATCGTTCCAAATGGAGGCTTTAGCTGATTCAGCAACACTGCAAATGCTTTTTTTGTTCAGTCCGTGAGGATTATCATGAGCCCCATCATTGATGACGTCATGAATGACGATGACCTACCGAACCGAGGCTTGTAAACAGAAATCCCATCACCAACGTCACCGGTGTGGATTTGCTCATCATTCCGTCCATTCAATTATACGAATCCATACACTCGGCCCAAGGAATGACGTGGTTGGGTTCTCATTGCTTCGCGTATTCGATACTTTATTCGTCTTGAATACGTGAAAGATCGAATGAAGTTCTAAGAGAAGATCTCTGATCGAATGAAGTTCTAAGAGAAGATCTCTAATCGAATGAAGTTCTAAGAGAAGATCTCTGATCGAATGAAGTTCTACGCAAAGGAGTAACATTTTTCGCGTGTACGGTCTCAGTCACTTTCACGTGTTTGATTCCATCTTATTTCTTTTTAAGCCGAGACAAGAGCTGTAAATCAATCAAAATCTTACGTGAAGAAGTACATCGACGGTGTAGGTCGACAATCACATAACTCGACTTGCGACGTGTCGCAGAATTCCTCCCTAGTAGCAGATTTATATAAACAAAAATTTAACGAAAGTACACGAGTCATATAACGGTTAAGTAACGGAATGTTCAAAGGAAACCGCCGTCTCCTAACCGTTATTAATCAAATAATTTTGTAAAATGCGCAAATAACCTTTATAATTAGTTTATATAAGAGTTATTCGTAAAAATGTTTTATATAAACGTTATACTTCAGTTACACATCTTTTATATAAACACGCTCTTTATATATATTTTGTATAATCGTTATACTTTGATTATACATTCTTTATATAAATGCGCTCTTTATATAACGGTTAAACTTCGTTTATATACTGTCAATTTAGCTCTGCTACTTGGGCTGTCATACTTTATTTTTTAAACGAAACTACTCAACGGCAATTCTTTAAAACTGCCGTGATTTTTCTTCACTGTGCGCAGAAAATTCTGCAAATACTTCAAGGAATGATGTCAATTTGTTCTCATTTAAAAGAATAACATAGAGGCGGAGATTTTCAGACACTGCAAGCGAGATGTGATTGCCGACTTACACCGTCGATAAACAAATATCCGAGATGCACGGAAAAATTGGAAATTCGTCACAACCAGCCGCAGGCAGTAACATTTTTTTCTCAGATGGTTTCAGTAGGTTTCAAGTGTTTGTTTTCTCCTTATTTTTTTTCTTTTTTTTTTGCCGAAACGAGAACTTGGAAACTTACGTAAAAAAGTACCCACAAATTTCCGAGATGCACGGAAAAAAAATCGGATAATTGTCAAAACCAGCTGCTGCCTGTGACGACTATCCTGTTTTTCCGTGTAGTTTGTTTATAGAGGATAGTTTTTTGTGTCTTTCCCTTTGTAAACCTGGTCGCCGTTTACCAAGAATAAACGTCCGCGGGGCTGGAAAATTTGAAAAAGCGTGATAAAGTTCGCAGATCGCGTACCTTTTGGTACCTTAGTCTTTTCAATGAGCTCATAGTTGTTTTCGTGCGATTTCACCGAGGCACAGCATATCTGTGTACTTTTTTGTATCTTTTCCGTGCCACAAACCTATCGTATTAGTGACTTTTCCCTGGTAACGGTGAAAAAATAACCGGTAATTCCACGAAAAAGGATGAATTTTCCCCTCACGCTTCATTTTTTATCATTGTTTTAAAGTTTCTAACCGTCAGAGAAAAAAGGTTTGTCTAAAAATAAATCGCTTTCGCTCATATTTCAAAACTTTTGGGAGCATGAGTACATTCTTTGACGTCAACTCTATTTCTACGATTTTTCTCGAACTCCTTTTTTCTTGTGCATTTTGCAACATCAGAAATGAAATCTTAAAATATACCATCACATTAATTTATTGAACACTTTCACCTATCAGCCTCGTGTTCACTCCAGTCAAAAAAAAGTCATTAAAAGTTTAAAGAAAAAAAATACGAGCAATAAAATCAAGCAGTAAAATCCAACAGTATCTGTTGATGAGGCGTTTCGTTGACTCGTGTAGCAACCTGATTCGTTTTACTTACTGAGATTCAATTGCAAGTAAGTATCACATCAAGGAAATGCGCGATCCATGACAGTTGAAAATATCGAATGGATTCTGGCACAACGATCTTTTACAAGATCGATTCTTCGCCCATAATTTTTGCGTTTTAATCAGTTAATTTGGATTATAATGTGTTAGAGAGAAAGTTACGTATGATTTATAGCAAATATTCCTTTCTTTCTCATGAGAGACCCCAATCAATCCAATTCTTTCTATTCGTCAGGGATTGAGTGGATCGTCTCACGATGATAATTTGGGTACTCTCGATCGGTTAATTTTGAAATTTTAGATTGCCAGGAAAAATCAAAATAATCAAATCGATCATTCAGAAGATCGATTCTGTAGACCCGATCTTTGAATTAAATTGTTCCTCGCCAGCCGATTCAGATAGATTCTGAAGAATCAATCCTGATTAAACAAAAGTAGGCTGTTAGTATCTTCTTTGAGAGTCCAAAAATCATGCTCAGCACATCAAGATAACAAAACTGAAGCACAAACTATACTCACACCCTACGGACGCCTGTGTGCAACTATTCCTACCTAAGAAATGTATGTGTCGTATAAACGAAGATTTGCAGGCACTTTGCCTCTTTAAATCCTTCTAAGACTTCTACCCGCCGCTGCCGCACAGTGGAACGAATCTTTAAAAAAAGTCGAGCATGAAATTCTTAAACTGCAAATTTAGATGTTTATTTCGTCACATTTTGAATATTAAAGGGGTGCTAAAAGAAGATAATTTTACGACCAATGAAACTTCTTTTAAAACATCGACATTTCATATTAATGAAGATATATGCTTTTATTCAATTTCAATGATTTTTCCTTAGATTTTATGCAAAAATGAGAGAAATATCTGGGAAAAATTTAACTGGTACAACGATGTGAAAAAGTGAATTACTTGAATACATTTTCCAACCTTTGAGAGGCGTTACGTTCCTTTGTCCATGAAACAATGAAATGGAAAGGCCTAAGGCGCACAGTGGAGCGAATCAATTAGAGAGGTCGGATATGAAATTTTTGACTGAAACTGCAAATTATTATGTTTATTTCGTCACATTTTGAATATAAAGGGGTGCTTGTAGAAGAGAATTTTACGAGGAAACCAATGGAACAACTTTTAAAACCTCAAAATTTTATATGAACGGACTTATGAGCTTTTAAACTTTCCAAATATTGTCCGACCCCTCCCATTGACTCGTTCCACTGTGCGCCGCGCCGCGGGTTGCGAATGAAACGGTGAGTGCTTGGAGAGTCAAAACGCCTTCACTGTCATGTGTATGCAACACGGACATCCGTGGAGCCCGAATAGTTTAACGTAATTGCAGGGTTGCCTAATGTGTCGATGCAGAAAGTACTAGCGTTTTTATCGTGACACTGTCAGCCTTAATATTCCAAAGAATGTAGCTCATCAAGCTTTTTAAGCTTTTTAGCTGACTCATTCGCAAGTGAGTTTCATTGAGCAACTCTGCAGCAGTGCAACAATAAGTTCAGTAACTTCATGGAAGCATAATATGACGTATTCGCAGAATAGCGCGACTACAAATTTCAATTGTTCATCACGCATTGAAAGGTTCTGTAAAAGGCTAACCATATTTTAAGTTCTTATCCTCTACGAATAACGAGGGTTACCCAAGAGAAAGCACTTGTAAAGTAGAGGTTGAAAAGATTATTTTTTGTCACCAATATCCCACCTTTTCACTTGTCACCATGACTGGTACACGCGATGTGTACTGTGGAACTCATTAAAACACTTGCTACGTCAGTAGCAATTCATTTTTTTTATTGAGTATTTTTGTAATCTTCTTTCGTCATCGCACTAAAACAACGTCACGGAGGCGTCCTCAATAAAAAAACAACAAAGGCTCTAAAGGTCAGATCGCCTATATACGATTAAAAATGACTGAAAAGAAAACCTCCATTAATCTAATAACAAAAAGTCCTAAAAAAACTCCGCATAGAAGCAAAATTGCAAAATTGGAACTAGTCTCACTCCAAAATAACCTAGATTTTTTTTAACGAAAAAAAGGGGAAAGCTTGATTAACTCACGATTCGGCCCAAAACAACTGCAAAGGCTAGGAAAGGCGGCTGGTTATACAATCTACGTAAAGTGATATCAAAAACTTGCATACGTATCAGTGGCCTGGCGTGCTTTGCGATATATCGATTGATCTGCCAATCAGGCCCGCCACAAGGGGGGGGATACTGGGTCCTTGGTACCGGGGCCCGGGCCCTGGAGGGGCCCGTGACGCAGGTGACAAACCACTACGAATTCATGTGTAACCCTTGTCTCGTAAGGAAAAGTGAAAAAATTACCCTAAAAATTCCGCAAAAGGTGAATAAAGTTTCAAAAACACGCTAGGGCACTATAAAATTTTTCTTACTTTTTTAGAGATTTCTATCTATTTTCAAGATTTTGAGTATATGTAGAATGATATTTTTAGTAACTGCGTTTCATTTTCTTCCGTTGTCGGATGCTAAGAGGCTCCTGTCTGGGCATCCTCGACTTCAATGGCTCAACTCCCTTACCATAGACGTACGAAAGGGGAGTCCAGGGGGGCCCGGCTCCCCCTAGAATTGAAAAGTATCATCTGCCCCCCTCAAAAAAAATTTATAGATGTTTTGAATGCAACAATTTGAAAGTATTTGGTGCTGAAAGTAAAAAAAAAGGTAATTATTCTGCAGAAATTGATGGAAAATCTCCATCATAAGAGCTTCAAAATGCGTCCAAATAGATTTAAATTTTCAAAAATTTCCCGGGGGAGGCCCCCCGGACCCCCCTCTGTGCTAGGGGCCCGGGCCAGAAAACTGTTTCCAGGGCCCGAGATGGGATGTGGCAGGCCTGCTGCCAATTAAACCTATGGAAACGGATCGGTAACAGGGTGTTCGCAAGGAACACCTTAATAATCGATTCTTTACAATAGCTCTAAATGAGGAAATATCGATAATCGATTATGCACGCCTTGCCACTGCTACGTATACATATTTAAAGGACGCAAACGTGCACACGAACGAGACGGAAGTAGTTGAGGGCAGTTTTAAATTCATAGGCAAAAAATTCTCCTTTTTAAAGACCATTTCCTTTGATCTAGAAATGTAGAAAGTATTCGTCATTATGGTCCGTAAAAATATAGAGAGTATTGAACATTTTTTCTCGTAAGTCTGTAAATATAGCGCTTGCTGACTGAAGTGTCTTATGTTTACCAAAAAACGACTTTTACTGCAGGCTTAGGGACCTCTCTTGAGGTTCTGCCTAGTTTAGTCTCAGCAATGATCCGCCTACATTCTAATCGTTAAATTGATGAAGTTTGAACATCATCGATGGTACGAAATTGTTCATTATAGTTAAATTAGGCATTTTATCAAATTCCTAGGCAGATATTTAAACTTTGAAAGTATAACAGGTATGTTTAGTAAAGTTGTATGTTAGTAAAGTTGTATGTTTTTAAAAAGATCTCTCAAATTTTCAATATTTTGAAAGTACGAATTCATCAAACTGCGAACTTTCTTTCCTTTTCACCATGCTCCTCATATATTTTTATCCATCAAAATTGTAGAAACTTTACATTTTAAAAAATGATGCATTGTTCGAAAAAAACTTCCTTCCCTGAGCTAAAAATCATTACAGCGACTATGCAAGGATGCATATTTTTAAAAATAATTCCCATCTATGAGACAAAACTTATTTCGTTCAACATCAGCAGGGGAGTCAGAATTTTAGTCCGAGTGAAAATGTTTGACGCTTGACATTTGACAAAACACCTGATTTGAATATTTGCCTGCGACAGAAATATAGCTTATGTAGAAACCACGTGGGGGGGGGGGGGGGCACATGGGCACATGTCAATTGTGATAAAAAATGTAAAAAAATTTCTAGGTATCATGGCTTGTGTGGCTGCAAAAAATCCATCAGGAACTTGGAACGTTGTAGTTTAAGGTTATCAAAACGAGGGTTCACGACTCGAATAAAATAAAGCATAGATAGCTTCGAATACTTTTGAACTTCACTGGAAAAAAACACATTGGATCTAGAGTCCAGACTCTTAAAAACATCGACAAGAAAAAATACTCTTGATTCAATCAGATTAAAGCTTAAATCAAGAACCAAAGCCTCTTAATTTGAGCGGATTTCCTTTTGATTCAAGCTTAAATCTGATTGAATCAAGAGTCTTTTTTCTTGTCAATGTTTTCAAGAGTCTGAACTCTAGATGCAATGTGTTTTTTTTCCCAGTGTTGAGAATTAAATTCGCATTTTTTCCCCGTTTAAAGAAATCGACTGCTTCGCTCTCTCGGCGCTAGGAGGGTAACGACACGTTCTTTTGGAGTTTTCTCGTCCGTCCAACGATGGATGAATGATGGATGATGGTTCCGATTCTTGGTGTGCAGCCGCTCTCATGATCGCATGCACATGAATGAACACATCAATCATACGGAGGGAGGGAAGTTCCAGTAGCGTAGCGTACTATGCGATATATCGATTGCTTTGCCATTTAAACCTATGAAAAAGGATCGATAGACAGGGTGTTCGTGACCTACACCTTATAATCGATTCTTTTCCATAGTTTCAAATGGGGAGTTATCGATAGTCGATCATTCACGCTTCGCCACCGGGAAGATCCACGCGGAAGTTGCTAACATCAAGGTCGCAGATTACACTCAGTCCTTGCCTTACTGACCCCTCTCTTGAAGTGGATCAAACACCGAACAGAAAACCCCCTATATCTTATCTTACTATATTGAAAGAATATAATCTGTTTTTTGTGTGTACGTTTGTATTGATTTGCTCTCTCATTGTCGTTTGATTAACTAATCAGGAAACGTCATTGAATATTCCCGGGAAATTAAAATTCCGAGAAATGGTAATAATTCGACAAAATCAGCATAAATCTTACAAAACGGGATAAATTGTAATGTGATGGGATAATGCGAGGAAAATCGGGACTGATAAGTATAAAACAGGATGGATAGAGATAAAACGGATATTAAACTTTATGAAATGGACGAATTATCCGGGAATAATCATTGTGAATCGGGATGGATAAGGAATAAAACAGGATAGATGGCAGAGGGACTGGTAAGTATAAAATCGGATAGATAGGGGAAAAACACCCTGCATGTATCATAAACAAATAATAAATAATACGAAGGCCCTTTGGCTATTGCCAACAGCATTTTTGGCCGAATTTTTGATCCACCTTTTTAAAACTTCTATAAGACAATCTCTCGCCCTCCCTTTTACTGAATTACGTGAGGCTGATCTATACCTACCCACAACCTCAATTTATAGAAAGCCTGAAACGCACCCGTAATGAGGCGACCAGAAAATCTGGATTATGCGGAATAGAACTAGAATTTCAAGTTTCAAATAATTACATCCTCTCCCAATGTAGCTCGTTCCAACGACAACAGCAGCCTACCAAATAAAAAAAAAAAAAAAAATTCTGATGATAAAATAAACTTTAGGTTGGGGGAAAACGAAGACAAAGAAAACTTCTGTCATCCATCTCGGTTTTATTTCATGTAATAATAGTTTGTCGGTGCACCTGCATATTTTCATAATTTATCTCGTTTTGTTATAAAGATACATTTTCACCAGTGGCGAGGCGTTAATGATCGATTATCGATATTTCCCCATCTGAAGCTATGGTAAAGAATCGACTATTGAGTCATTTGTTGCACACAGCCGGTTCAATAGATTTAAATGGCAGATCAATCGATACATCGCAAAGTACGCCACGCCACTAATTTTTACGAGGGTCCTGAGCCTCCAACCTGGATAAACAAAAGCGTCACGTTTTATAAGGAACCGAAACGAGAGTTTTAAGATTATTTTCATCACTCATTAAAAAATTGTGCCCGTTTTGCAACAATACTTACTGCGTTTATAATTATTTTGCAAAATATGGGTCAATTATGCGAGGATTTCTAGGCATTTCGTCTTCGGTCGCGATTTCCTTGAGCTGCTTCTAAGAGCTGCCACCCGCATGCAAGCTGCCAGTCAAAGCCGGAAATTCGATTTTCGTTCAGGGGAACGCTTTTATGCCCGTCAACTGCACGATGAAAGCGAGTTATAAGCCACCGAGAAAGTCTCCTCAAATTTGTTTGGTCTGGATTTTCGTCTCTTTCGCCGTATTGGTATATAAAGTTTCGCTTACTCTCCGCATAAATTCGTGTATCCAAGATTTGTTTAAGAAGAAACAAGGCGGTAAAATATTGCTGGGTTCTCACTAGTTTGCGGGGAAAGCAAGGCCAGAGGTGTCAAACATTTCAACTAGAGTAAAAAATATTGAGCTCGAGCAAGTAACGGTACAAGACTGAGGGACCACCTTGCTATACATACAGTTCGAACCACATTTTTACTGTTTTTTTCTTGTTTAAGAGGAATTCATTACTGAATTAATATTGCCGTGAATTAACAAATTACTAATTTTTAAAGTTTTCGCGTAATTTTTACATCACTTTTTGAAATTCTCACAAAGCAGCTTTCATTCCAAAAAAAAAAAAAAAAAAAAAACTTATTTTTCGATTTTACCTCATAATAAAGACCAATTGGATTGCATTTTGCAAAAAGGAACCACTAGCATTGCAATGATGCTAAGATTGTGCAACTTCATCTTTTGCAATAAAATTGCGGAAATTGTGAAAAACTATGAAATTTAGATGGTAATTTTTGTCTTAAATTTACAGTTTTTAGCGAGTAAAATAGAATCTATTAATAAATAATCGGGTTTCTCCTCCAAGACAAAAGAAGTTGCACAATCCTAGCAACAGTGCAATGCTAGTGGTTCCTTTTTGCGAAATGCAATCCAATTAAATGACTTATGACTCATATATATATAAAGTCGCTTTATAACGCACTCTGGCGTTCTACGACACCCAAACGCCACATATGCCTGTCTTCCCAGAGGTTATCGGGCAACTGACACCGCAACATCTCTTCGTCAACGCCCTGCCGCCAACCCTTTACGGGACGTCCCCGTCGCCTCTTCCCAGGTGGTACCCAATCCAAAACTTGTTTGGGCAACCTCTCCTCCGACATTCTTTGCACATGTCCATACCAGCATAACTGCCTGGACATGACGTCGTGCACGATATCTTTCTCAACCTTCATCACCTGGCGAATTCTCTCATTACGGACACGGTCCCGTCTCGAAATGCCGGCAGATCGCCGCCAAAAATCCATTTCAGTTGCCCTCAACATTTCTTGCGTTCTTTTCGTCAAAGGCCACACTTCACTACCATAGAGCACGATACTTTTAACGATGGCGTCATATATCCGGTGCTTGTTTGCCTTTGAGATGCTCTGATCCCAGAGCACCCCGTTCAGCATCGCGATGGCTCTCCTGCCCTGGATGATCCTGTCCTTAATTGCTCTATCCATCCTTCCATCCTGATCGAGCCAAACACCGAGATACTTATACTCGTCACACTCTTCGATGCGCCGTCCATCCTCAAGCTCTATGCTTTGCCGTTGATGCGCTGCTCCCACGACCAGCTTCTCTGTCTTGGACACACTAACGTCCATGCCCCATTTCCGATATTCTTCGACCAACTTCCGCGTCATGTAATCTGCATCTTCCTCATCTTGAGCTACAACGATCTGGTCATCGGCAAAGCATAGAGTATAAAGGGTCTGCCCATCAAGGAGTGGAACGCCCATTCCTGCAACCTTCTTTTTCCATTCCTCTAAAACGTGCTCTAGGTATACCTTAAATAGTGTTGGTGACAAACAACAGCCTTGTTTTAGCCCTTTTGTGACGAAAAAACCTCCGGACAACTCTCCACGACATTTAATTTTTGCTATCGTCCCGTTATAAAATGATTTAATTGCCCCCACAAGTCCTTTGCTAAAACCCCTTTTTTCCAAGGCTTCCCAAAGCTTCACTAACGGCACGCTGTCATAAGCTTTCTGAAGATCCACAAACACCAAGTGCAGCTCCTGGCTGACCGCCCTTTTCTTCTCGATGACCTGGGTAATGGTGAACAAATGGTCGACGGTAGACCTACCGGCTCTAAAACCAGCCTGTTCTTCGGCTTCCTGGCCGCTCCAAACCTCTTCGACCTTTGCCTTGAGAATTTTACCGTAGACCTTGCTCAAGGTTCCTGTGACCGATATACCTCTGTAGTTGTCGCAATCTTGCTTACTACCTTTCTTATGACTGGGAGTAATCCAAGATTCCTTCCAATCCTTTGGTATTTCGGAACCATGCAAACAGTCTTGCATAAGTTTCCTCAGATGTTCAAATAGTTTACCGGTACCACATTTTATCAACTCCGCCGGTATACCCCCAGGTCCAGGAGCTCTGCGAGTTTTCAACTCCCTCACAGCCTTCACTACATCTTGGAGCTGGATCTCCACGTTGGAATCTTCTTTAGTGCTTATGACTCCGCCTTGAAACTCGGGTCGCCTCTCCGTTAATAAATCTTTAAAATAGTCCTCCATCTTGTCAATTGGTATCGGAGATATGATGTCGCGCATTTTATTCCGTCGCAACCCTTTGATCACTTTCCAGCCTTCCGTACTTTTCCGGCCTCCAAGGTAGGTATTTATCTTCATGCAGCTTTCTTCCCAAGCCTCATTTTTCTTCCGAGTGATTACCCGACGGACTCTTGCTTGAGCCTGTCTGTACATGATTTTATCATCCAACTTTTGGGAAGAGAGAAACTGATGATACCTATTCCTTTTCACATTTATTTCCTCCTCTACCTCCGCATCCCACCAGTACGGTTTTCTGTTATCATTTTTTTGATCAGAAACCCCCAGGGCCTCCGCTGCCGCCGAGTGAACGCAATTCTTAATGAATTCATACCGCTCTTCCGTACTGCCATCGCATGCATCTCCTAACTTTTCATCCAGGCGCTTTGCGTACAGAGCCTTGACACTCGGGTGCTTTAGGCTATCGATGTTGTACTGAACTTGATGTACGCGTTGTCGCTCCGGTTGTTGATTGTCGCCTTGATCGTTCTGCGACACACGAGCGGGAAAGGCTACATCCGCTCTGAGGAAATAGTGGTCACTACCGCAGGAGAGTCCTCTACATACCCTCACCTGCTGGATCTTCAGGTTTGTTACCTGTTTAACGAGCACGTAGTCAATGATGGATCTTAAGCCGCGGGTAGGTTGGACCCAAGTATATTTGTGAATATCCTTGTGTTGGTAGAACCCGTTCAATACTTTTAATTCCCTCTGCTCGCAAACGTCGATAATGCGGCTTCCGTTGTCGTTCACTGTAACTTCACCGAACGGGCCAACGATTTTACTGTTAACCCGGGATCCCGTTCTTCCATTTAGATCTCCCAACACAAGGACTTCTCTCCCAGGTCCTACCTTCACTACCTCCTCGTCCAGTTCTTCAAAAAACTGATCCTTAAGTGCGATGGTAGCATCATCATTGACCCCGTATACCCCCAAAACAGTGACTCTGTGACCGTGCATAGTTAGGTTCATCTTAATCATGCGAGCGTTGATGGCTTCCCAGTTCTTAATATTTTTTCGAAATTTTTTGCGGATCAGAATTGCGACACCCTGCTGTGCACGCTGATGTTTTGGCACTCCACTGTAGAATAAATCATAGTCCCCAAGGCTCTCTGATCCGTGGCCTTTTTTCTTCGTTTCCGTTATTACCGCCACGTCGATCCCGTTGTTCTTTATCTCCGATACCACTTCCGTCAGTTTCTTGGAAATGCCTTGCACATTCCAAGTACCAAAAGCGAGGGTCGTTTTCCGTAATCTAAGTCGAAGAGTCCGTTTGTTTCCATGGTTACCGAGGCATATGTTATTGGGTTTTTTGACATTGTACATTTTTTCCGAGGATCGGGGAGTCAGCCCGATGCCCCAACCCCCAACCTGGAGGACCAGGGTTTGATTTCGGAGTTACCTCTCCTAGACAGGTTGCTTTCACTACAGCTAAGAGCCCTGTCTACCCACCCCCTTTGAGGCAGGGGCTACCAGCTGGGGTCCGCAGGATTGCTAAACCTGTGACAATACAGTCCCCCATACGGTTACTTATGACTCATACAACCCTATTTTTTCTCAATGCAAACTGTGGTTTGACGGCAACAGTGGCCAATCTGCGCTACTACACTGTTAAACTTTCTGCAGATTACTCAGCAATCAGTCGCCACTCAACGTACTTAATTGCTCTTCAGTCTCGGCAGTAATAACCAACTCGTTTCCTCATATCTGCCAAATCCCTGAAAATCCTTGACGGGCGCGCCGTTGAAATGAGTCGTTCATCCCTCTGATCGGCAATTAAATCGCACCCGGGTTTTATAAAATCTCATCCCCCAAATGGAGCGGGTTTTATAAAATCTCATCCCCCAAATGGAGCGAGTTTTACAGGAACTTTCCAAGTCGTATTTTGAAAAAACATGATGAGTCGGAACTCAGTTTTTCAAGTCACTTTAGTCGTGACTTCCCTCCTATCAAAACTTTTTTGCCGAGGAAAAATATTTTGAACATAAAAATTGTCGTTTCCCTATTATATGTATAGCCTAGTGCATGATGAAAGTCCCCCAATATTGGTTTAGGAGTGTCGTGTTTCTTTTTTCGGGTAAAAATTCAAAACCTTCCTCAATCATTTACGATGGTCAAAGGATTTGGGTCAACGAATAAGAAGAACATGAGTGGGATTTTTTAAAATAATGGCAACGGACTACTATTAGACATAGAATTGATAGACAATTTCTAATAGTTACTCCATGATTTCCAAATATCCTGTGATGGTTTATATTTTTGATTAAATGAACGCTATTATGCCCACTTAATCATTGGAGTTTAAAATGCGGGCTGCTTATTGAAGTTGATAGACACAGCTATAGACAAGAAAGGCAAAAGGAATACATGGAGGGATTCTATTGGTTGAAACGGGTGATTGCAATGGACAAAGGAGGTAAGCAGTATAGACAAATTAACGGCAACCCACAAGAGAGCCTATAGTCAATCCATCATTTCCTCCTTAGTCTATAACAACCACCCATTTTATTCGATTGGGTAGCTCCATTTTCCTTTTTGTCTTTAGCTTTGTAGTCAATTTTGATAATGCTTGCTGCATGGAGTATACACACAATACGCGAGACATTTCTGAAGTCAGGTCCCTAGATAAAGATTCCCCTAGTAAGAGATTTCGTCAAAAGTTACATGATAATCTGGAAATTAATTTAATAAGTTAAGTAATAAGTTGATAGAGGCACCCGCTCAATTTTGGATTAAATTATCAAGTGCTGGTGAAAATCGCTCCTTTATTTGCGCACGCCATTCTGCGTACGACGTGAAGTTGTAAAGTTTACGGCGGTAATTTTTGTCTTGAAGGAAAACTGTCTGAAAAGCGCCGGCTAATTTTTCTCCCCGAGACTTCTACTTAATCATTTTTATCTTCGAAATTGTAATTTTATGAGATTTTTCTTTCTGGAGGTTGAAATATTTTGAAGCCATTAGGATACCTAATTAAAGTTTGTCAGTGGAGTAAGTTCACGTTTAATCTGAAAGTTTTGCCGCCGCAACTTGAGAGGCGCGCAGTTATTTCCGCAACTGAGATGCTGAGTCGCAAGTTGCGAAATAATGAAATATGCATGCTCGCTTCAAAATTAAACTCGCCTCGACATGAGTGTAAATAAAAAGCATTGCGTTCTCGTTCCCATAAAAATTCGAAGTCATTAAGCATGCAGAAGTGACGTATCTGCTTTGAGAGATGCGAAAAACCGTGTAAAGGCCGAAATACCAGACTACAGCCACACGATGTTTTTTTTAAATCTTCCAGTATAGATAATCCTTGCTTGCTGCTGATCAATTTGCCCTCTAGGTATATGTAACACCATGTTGAGACTGAAGTCAGTGTTAGAATAGTGAAACAACTGCCTCAAAAAGCCAAAGGGAAGTGAACATTTTGCCATCGGAGAACCTTACATTAAAAATTGCCTGTCGAACATTCATTTTCACGGTGTTCCCTCATGACTCAAATCACAAAGTAATCTCATTGAATTTTAAATAACTTGCAGACAAATCTAAAAAATTGCAGAAATCTAATTTCGATTTTTAGCGAATATCTCAAACCTAAAGGCAAAACGATTTTCAATATTCACTCGGAACGTATAAAAAGTAGCAAAAATGTTGCCCGAATACCTTAAGTATCAGAATCTTATAATTGTTCTAGGTACACGTTATGCTGCGGGGAAATCAAGCCCAATGAATCCGAAAAGTATAATGAGAGACACAAAATTATCTCAGGTATAATGAGCGCATGGAAACTCAGCAGAGCTCATTTTGTAACTCACACTTTATTTTTGAATTTTTTGGGCTTTTTCTTCCTCGCATAATAGGCTAGACCTATCACTATTCTACCATCCTTTTACTCAGGACTTACTTGTGAAGTTACCTCAAAATTTTTCTCCGTCGAATGTCGTGTAAAAATACCTGACATTCTGCAGCGTGAGGTGATGCTTGGAAATTCAGATAAAATGTCCTAGAATGAAAAAATCATTAATCTATCGATCGATTAGCGATGTTTAAACATGTTTTAATTTGAAATACAGTAGGCTGATTTCGTTCAAAGCTGTCTACTGTTAAGCTACGGAAAAATACCGCATAACGTCACTTCCCGGAAGAAGGAACATAACTCAATTACTGTAATTGCACAAATAACGCAAATAATTCAATTTTTTACAAAAATGTACGTGGGCAAACTAACCCACAATTTTTCTGATTTTTGCATGAGATTAAAGGGAAAATCGGTAAAATTTTCAGTCAGAAGTAACCAGGATTCTCCTCGTAAGAATGCAATATGCGAGAGGAAAGAGCCTTGTTAAAATGGGTCGAAATTCGCCCCTTTTTAGGCCCTCGATTTTGCAAACGGGAATTGCGCCAAATTGTTGCATATGATGCCCTAAGTCTCTGGTAAAAATTTCAGCTTGAGTTGAAAAGCGGTTTCGGAGATACGGGGGGGGGGGGTGAAGTGGGGGAGTTGAGCGGCTGGCGTGCGCTATTTCCGCGGCTGTTCCTCGTCAAATCTTCGTTTTGATGTCACCCGTTACATGTTTTTCTATGTAATTTTTCGCGTACTTTCCATTTCTGACCTTAAAAATAACTTACAACCACTTTTCAAGGCGCCAGGGGGTGAAAATAGGGGTTGAGCGGCTGGCGTGCGCTATTTCCGCGGCTGTTCCTCGTCAAATCTTCGTTTGATGTCACCCGTTACATGTTTTTCTATGTAATTTTTCGTGCACTTTCCATTTCTGACCTTAAAAATAACTTACAACCACTTTTCAAGGCGCTAGGGGGTGAAAATAGGGGTTGAACGGCCAGCGGCGCGCTCCTTCCGCGGCTGTTCCTCGCCAAATCTTCGTTTTGATGTCACCCAGCACATGTCTTCCTACGTAATTTTTTGCGTACTTTTCATTTCTGACCTTAAAAATTACTTACAACCACTTTTCAAGGCGCTAGGGGGTGAAAGTGGGGGTTGAGCGGCTGGCGGCGCGCTCTTTCCGCAGCTGTTCCTCGCCAAATCTTCGTTTCGATGTCACCCAGCACATGTCTTCCTACGCAATTTTTCGCGTACTTTTCATTTCTGACGTCAAAAATTACTTAAAACTACTTTTCAAGGGGCTATGGATTTTTTCGCAGTTTTTTTTTTTTGGTTTTTTTGAGTTCTCTTGATTTATTTTGTATTATTCCCTAAGATCTATTCGTGCCGTATATTTTCAGGTTCTTTTCAGTGTACCTCACACGTCGTACGAGAAAATATATGCGCATGATTTCATCCGACGCCAAAATGACATAGCAAGGATGGGAAAAAATCTGAGATATGCCTCGGGCAGTACATTAATCTGATTAATAAATATTCTGTCCTTTAGTTCATTATTTATTTATTTAATTAATTGTTTTAAATATTTGATTTAATTATTTAAATATTATAATATCTTAATATTATATAATAATTAATATATTAACAAATAATATATTCATATTTTATAATATTATTTTAAATAATATATTTAAATATTTATTTTAATTACATAATATCCTTAAATACGACATAAATAGGTTGGTGATGGATGGTATTAAATAAATAAATAATGAACTAAAGGACAGAATATTTATTAATCAGATTAATGTACTGCCCGGGGCATATCTCAGATTTTTTCCCATCCTTGCTATGTCATTTTGGCGTCGGATGAAATCATGCGCATATATTTTCTCGTACGACGTGTGAGGTACACTGAAAAGAACCTGAAAATATACGGCACGAATAGATCTTAGGGAATAATACAAAATAAATTAAGAGAACTAAAACCCCCCCCCCCCAAAAAAAAAAAAAAACTGCGAAAAAATCCATAGCCCCTTGAAAAGTAGTTTTAAGTAATTTTTGACGTCAGAAATGAAAAGTACGCGAAAAATTGCGTAGGAAGACATGTGCTGGGTGACATCGAAACGAAGATTTGGCGAGGAACAGCTGCGGAAAGAGCGCGCCGCTGGCCGTTCAACCCCTATTTTCACCCCCTAGCGCCTTGAAAAGTGGTTGTAAGTTATTTTTAAGGTCAGAAATGGAATGTACGCGAAAAATTACATAGAAAAACATGTAACGGGTGACATCAAAACGAAGATTTGACGAGGAACAGCCGCGGAAATAGCGCACGCCAGCCGCTCAACCCCTATTTTCACCCCCTGGCGCCTTGAAAAGTGGTTGTAAGTTATTTTTAAGGTCAGAAATGGAAAGTACGCGAAAAATTACATAGAAAAACATGTAACGGGTGACATCAAAACGAAGATTTGACGAGAAACAGCCGCGGAAATAGCGCACGCCAGCCGCTCAACTCCCCCTTTTCACCCCCCCCCGTATCTCCGAAACCGCTTTTCAACTCAAGCTGAAATTTTTACCAGAGACTTAGGGCATCATATGCAACAATTTGGCGCAATTCCCGTTTGCAAAATGAGGGCCTAAAAAGGGGCGAATTTCGACCCATTTTTAACAAGGCTCAATTTGGCGAAAATAAAATATAGTTACGTTTGTTCGTGAGAGGAGTGACGATAACCCTTTAGACGTTGCCAAATTTCCTTTGATCACAGATGAATTTTCGGACAAACTTTTGAATGGTTCTCTTTCGATTTTTACGGAACTTTATTCGCAATTTAATCCAAATTGTCGTAAAATCTGGAGACAAATTATTCACAACTTCCCTCTAGAATAAACATTTTATCGAGGGCAATTTGGCAATGCTAGAACGTTCATATGTCGTTTTTCCTTAGCTCGGCAGTCGAGATCACACGTTTAATCCGGTGCACCGCCCGCCCTCTCGTGCCCTGCTCTGCATAACAACGAGAAAAGGCAGAGCCGAATGGGAAAAGTTGCCCTATAAAAGAGACAAATGAATAAAAAAGGTCGGTTAATATGGTCACATTAATTGTCTGATAATTCCACTCGTCTCGAGGAACTCGGAGTCCCTTCGACTCTTGTCAGATCAGGGAGATCGTGCTCAAAAATGTCACTTTCCTCCACGAATTGCATTTAAATCATGCAAAGTTTGACGCACAATATGACAACGTCGATCCCGCTCGTTCCTGGCTCGCTTCCCAGAAAACTCGCGCCTAGCTGACAAATCCCTCGGGAATTGCGTATATTTATCCCAAATTCACTTTTAAGAGGAGGTTGTGCTACAATTTTAGATTTCGCCGATTCGTCCAATCTGCTTGCTTGCGGATTAATTGGAGCATTGACAAATGGGACTTTTAATACGAGCGCCTCCTTCGTCACAGATTAAATTAAAATGCGCCTTTTGTTCAATTTGAAGGTACAGTAAATAGGTCTTCATAAATGAGTCGTAACAAGAAGAGGATTAATCCGTTTCGGTGTTGCAAAATGTCTAGAGATATTCATAAAATGATATCATTATTTGCCTAATTATTATCAATACCGAGAGCGGTCGTTTTGAATGGCTTTGAAACGTAATGTAACGGAACAGAAGAGGACGGCTTATTCCACAGGGTGCCTCCTGCTCAGGAATATTCAGAAAGTCCGAAAACAGTCTTGATTTTTGAGAGACGGTTCCAAAATCGAAAAAGTACGGAAATTCCGTAAGAAAGTCCAGAATTTTTCCCTTCATTCCACGCTTGTCTTCAAAGGCAGCCTGAAAAGTATGCAAACCCTTGCACATTGATACTTGGTACAGTATTTGCCAGCTTAATTGCGATCGTTTGTGCCTGAGTGACCTCGCCAGCGCGGATCGCGCACTGGCGCCTACAAACCTAATGGGATACTTCAAGCATTGCGCAATGCGTGAAGTATCTCATTAGGTTTGTAGGCGCCAGTGCGGGATCCGCGCTGACAGTACGACGCGACGCTCCGCTCTTACAATAAGTTAGGCTCTAATATTTAAACTCGCGGAGTCAGCGTTTTTCAACTCATGATTTTGAATTGTTTGCATACTCTGCATGGATTATCCTCAATGAAATTTATGAGGGAAAAATGTATTACAGGAACCAAGATGAAGGAAACCACAGCCTGCTCTGCCGCAGGGGATACCATCACACGCCGGGTCATTCGATTGGCGACATCTCCGTTAATATTTGACGCAGAAACTTGGCTGCTAAACATCGAACTAAATGTTGACATTGATAGACAAAGCAATAGATAAAGAGGACAGAAGGAACATGGAGCGATTCTATTGGTTGGAACGGGTGGTTGTCTAGACTATGGGGTGAAATAATGTGCTAACTACAGGGTCTTTCGTAGGTTGCCGTTAGTTAGTCTATTATTTAGCTCATTTATCCATTGCAACCATCCACTTCCACCAATAAGATAGCTTTATTTTCAGTTTGTCTTCTTTGTCTATCAATTTCAATATTCAGCCCGCTGATCATATTATCTCTTGCTAATTCGTAAACTTTAACCATCAAAACACAATGCTATAACCAGCATAACTGACTCATTGCCTTGAAGGTTTCAGTAAAGATTGTGAGCGCTATTGTAATACTAGCATGTGGGGTGAAGCAGACCATAATATGAGCTAACTCTCGGAAGAGCATACCTTTATATGGACGTATTTCTATGAAACGGAACTATGTGCATTATGACGTGAGCCCTGTTATGCATGTATTCTTATGGGTATCAGGGCTCATGGCTCACAGTTCCGTTTGGCAGAAATACGTCCATATATTCCACTTAACTTAGGCGAGATCCCTCAGCCTCTATGATTCTCGAAGAGTCACTCTCATTTAAAAGTTAAAGAGAGATAAAACTGAGGAAGATTGCAGGGATGATAGTAGGTTTGGAAACAGAGAGAGAGAGAGAAAGAGAACTTTGGAACGGAGTTTTGAGGCGACGAATATTCTTGGAAGGGAAACATGAATATTTCCCTTGACAATATAGGCTGGAGCGGAGTTGCAAAATTTTCCCGCGGCGTTCGGAGACAATACAAAAGACGATGATGAAGTGAACGCCATTAAAAAACAGCGACGCCGTCTACGATAAAGTGATCAGGAGAAATGAAAGTATACGACAGTGGTGGAGTTACTGAGTTGACAGAAACGTATCAAGTCGTATTTTAGAAAAAAAAAAGAGTTAGGAATAGTTTTGAATCAAACTTGTCGTAAATTTTTCCCCGTTCGTCCAGCCTCTCGTCGTGGCCCTCTGAGCCTTCTCCTTACTTGAATGATGTTTCAAAATAAGTGCCCTTAAACCAAGCATATCCTTTTATGGATGAAATTGCTTTTAGAAAGGAAAATATAGAAGGGCTGCAAGAGAGTAATTTTGTTCGAAAAGGATTCGAGGACTCACTTCCACACTCATCGCACTGTAATGTGCAAGTTAGTCCGAACATTCTCAAATTCAAAGCATAGTTCAGGGGGGTCCCCATCGTAGCTTCCTGATCTCACTAGTTTTAAAGAAAAGAAGAAGAAGGAGAAAAAAGTTAACTCTATGATTAAATCAGTGAAAATGTAAGCATTTAAACTTGAAAGGATAAAAATGTACGAGAGGCACAAAAAACCATACGGTAGGTGAAGAAGTTGGTTTGAGGAAAAACTATTTGGTATCAAAATGCAAGTACTTTGGGACACTTTAAAGGCCCAAGTGACCATTAATGCGCCATTTTCATTGGTTTTTTTGAAACTTGGACATCTTAAATAAAAGTCGGACATTTTTAGGTTTACGAAGAGGTGTGTTTTCATTCTTACATATTCAATTAAGGGAACTTCACCCTTAAAATAATCTCTGTAACTCATACGTGGTTTATAATTTACAAAACCAGAAAACGGAAACGAAATTTTTGCCCTTGTTTTCTCGAAAGGCGTTTTTCGACCTGCTGAATTCGAGGACAAGTTGGCAAGCTGAAGTCGGCGGGGCAACGGCGCGGGAAAACGAGATGACACTCGAGGTTAAGGACAATGGGGGCCAAGGGGGTGGACGGAGAGGCACCGGCGGGGGAGGGGGGCGGAGGCTCGAGCTTGAGGCGAGGGAAATGTCAGGGGAGTTTTGAACGGTGACGATAAGGCTCTTGCGTCAATCACATTTCGAACTCCGGAATTCGATAAAAGCCTGTATTTTTGTAAAATAGCCTGCTTAAGGTGGATCTTCGGCGTTTATGGCTCCCATTCCCGTCAACCGGGGCGTCGCGCAGTGGATCGAGTCGATGGGGGAGGTCGGACAAAATTCGAAAACTTTCAACGCTTGTAACTCCGTTTGTGCAAACCTTTGAGGTTCTAAAAGTGGCTCCATCGGTTTCCTCGTAGAATTTTCTTCTGAAAGCACCCCTTGAAATTTAAAATGTGACGAAATAAACATCAAAATTTGCAGTTTTAGTCAATAATTTCATGTCCGACCTCTTTAATTGACTCGGTCCACTGTGCGTCGTTCCACGAGCCCCTCCCCCGTACCTTCCTCTCCTGTTTCTCGTCCCGTCAGCCAGCACGTGAGGAAAAGCATCGGGAAGACTTTTTTTGAAAGCTACGCCAAATATTTTCTCCAGTCGGGAGTAGAGTCCCTTTATACTGAGAGTCAAGACAATGTGAATCCATTTCTGATTGGTTCCCGTATTTTAAGCCTCCACAGTGTCACAATCGGGAATAAAGATTACATCTTCACCGATTGCAAAGATTATAATCTGGAGCGGACCAGGGAATTACGGGTTCGGCAAGGAACAAACGGAATGAGAAAAGGAACGAAGAAAGAAATTCGAGAATGGGCCGATCAAAGATTACAAAAGACGTTCAATTTCTGTAATCTTTATTCCCGTTTGTGACTCTATGAGGGGGTGTTGTCTTGACTCTCAGTATAAAGGGACTCTAGTCGGGAGTTACTTTTTAAAGAATGAGAGAGTGACGCAACTCATGCGTACGGCAGAATTCCAAAAGCGCAAAATCATGATGAAACTGCAGAACCTCGGTTTTCGACGTTGGAGACTTCTTGTCGTACATCATTTTTCCAGGTGGGAAAATACCGAACGTCATTTCTTGAAAACTCCCGTCATTTTTCTTCTCCACGTGAAAATATTCTGCGAAAACAATTCATGGTGTTGGTTCGGTCTCCGCTTAAAAAATTGAAAAGAAGCGGAGATTTCGAAATACCGCAGCCGCTTTACGTTTTTTGCAGTTTTATCGCCGAATTGTCCAAAAACACAAATGAAGATTTGCGCTTTTAGAGTGGTCAGTGCACCGGCATGTATGCGCAAATACGCGCACTTGAAACTGGAGAAAAATAGAAAATAAAAACCCTTTTCCTGTTAGAAAGTGGTTGAAATGTAACAATATTATTCAATTACGTGGTATCAAGTAGCCTTTGTTCAAAAGAAGCACAATCACAAAAATCCATTGACTATGTTTGTGAAGGTCGTTGAAAAGCGCATACACCTAAAAAAAGGAAAACCTAAGAAGAAACCATCGTTTCTTGCACGAAAGAACGTATCTGCATTTCAATGTTGCCAAATATCCCCTGGTAAATTGCATGTTAACCAGGAGCATCTCGAGCATTTCCAACTGAAAATTTCACCGATCTTTCCTCGGATTTCATGCGAAAATCAGGACATTTGCGGCTAAAAATTGCAAAGGCATATTTCCGTGAAATAAATTAATTGTTTGAGCCAATTTGACAACCTTGGATTAAAGTTACGTCCCTTGATCCGGGAGACGACGAAACGAGGAATTATTGAAGGCGTTTTGTCTTTTTAGATCCTCGCAGTATCATCTGCCGCGCCGCGCGCCGCCTCGGGTGAAGCGATAGGTGCCTGGCGTGTCAAAACGCCTTCAATCCCGTGCGTATGCAACGCGGACATCCAAGGAGTTCGAATAGTTGTATCTCCAGTCCAGGCGTTATAATGAAACTCGTTCAGTGATCGTCGCACGCGATACGAACAGAGGGGGCGAGGGCATTTTGCTTTTTTCTTCCACCTTAATAAACTACAGCGTTGCGTGTTGTGCCGATGAGGTAAACTATTACTGATTTTTATTGTGACATTGTCAATTCTTCGATAGAATGCATCGATTGTCCGACTGTATTACAACACTGTTGGTACTTGAAATTGCAAAAATCGGAACCCAGCGGTGGTGAATCCTCCGCAGAGAATTTTATTACGAGTCACTGAAGTTCATCGTAAAAGTCAGACGTCTTTTTCGCTCATTTTTTCTCCATAACAATCCTAAAACAAGCTTGGCTCTATTATCAAGGTGGTAAAACAGTGCTGGGTCCACACCATTTAGCAGGGAAAAAACGCCAAAAAGTTCAAAATTTTTAATCAGAGCTGAAAACTTTTGACTCTAGCGAAAATGTTTCAAATGTTTAAACTTTTTGGCCCTGTTTTCTCCGAGAAATAGTGTGGCTTCTAAACTATTTAACCACCTTGTTCCATACAGTTGAGATCATGTTTCTTAGTGTTTTTTCATCTATACTGTATCGTCGATCAAATGTAAAATCTACACCATGGAGATGTTGCATGTGTGAGGAATTTGCAATTTGACCATTGATTCTTCAGTAAAAGTTCGCGAGAAACACGGTGGTGCCACTGGTTTTCTCTGAAATCAACTCCCAAGCTCAAAAAAGCTCTCAAATGAGGCCAAAATGGAGGGGATATCCCACGCTATCCTGAGAGTCCACATCTACATCAAGACAAACTCTCCATGCAAAGATAGGGAGCAAATACATTAGCAGTGATGTGATGCCGTGTTTTCAGTTTTAGTTTTTTTTTCCCCAAATAAAGTGGCAGCCCTGTCAATGTATTGGCACCTTATCTTTGCATTAAGAGTTTGTCTTGATGTAGATGTGAACTCTCAGGATAGCGTGAGATATCCTCTCCATTTTAATCTCAACTTGAGAGCTTTTTTTGAGCTTGGGAGTTGATTTCAGAGAAAACCAGTGGCACCATCGTGTTTCTCGCGAACTTTTACGTAAGAATCAATAGTCAAATCGCAAATTCCTCACACATGCAACATCTCCATTCTCAAGTCTGAGTCAAGAGCTCAATTATCCTTCCAACAAAATCTTTAAAAAGTGAACTCGTCCGTATGTAGGCGAGACCCACTGCGCTTTCACCGCACTTAGATGCTCATTTGGACGTATTTCTGCCAAACGGAACTATGTACATTTAGACATGAGCCCTGAGACCCGTAAAAATATATGCATTACAGGGCTCACGTCACAATGCAGATAGTTCCGTTTGATAGAAATACGTTCATTTGAACTGAACACAAGCACGCTCTCATCCAGAGATGCGGATTCTTATCCGCCGAGAACAAAAATCGAAGCACTATAGACGAAACTTCCTAATCCGAAGATAATAAGTTCCAACCGAGACATTCAGGAGAGTGTCCTCCGAGCACTTGATGAGTCTGAAAGGAGGGATTTCGCGAAATTGCGCTCCATTTACAGGTAATAATAGTCGACTTTCATCTCTCCTTTGAACTGTTCCAACACGCTCGGTAAGGAGGACACGTGAGCGTGAGGGAGCTATCGCATGAATGCTTTTTAAACCGATTGGCAGAGAGGGAAACTTTCTCCGCTCACCACTAGAGAGCGCTGTAACGTTGTTGATCGGATCAGCATATTTTCACGAAACGACGTTTTAGCCACATTTCAAATATGAAAGCTGCCGCCAAGTCATGAAACGCTTTCCTCAACGAATTTTCTTTGGGAGTTGCGATTTTGACTCTAACCAATCTGTTTCTTTATGAGGCTTGAATGTTGAATTTGGACCAAAAATTTTGGTCCAATGAATAATGAGTCAGGGTTATTACTGACTTCCACGAAGTGTCCAAAGCTGAATCCATCCATGATCTAAAAAATATCAATATCCAAGCTCAAGAAAAAGAGGAATTCAAGGGGGTCTTATATGTTTTAGTGTAAAAATTTGACCCTCCGGCCCCGGCCATTCCAAATTTTGCATCAATCCAAGAGTTTCATATTTTTGAAATCAGCATCAAATATGCGCGGAGTAGCAATTGTTCACGTGTTTCAGTTCATTACCGCCAAAAAAATTTAAAAAGAAGTGATTATTTTCCAAAGCGGTTAAGGAGGCTAATAACTCTGACTGCGGGTGGGGGGGGCTTTCATAAAATCCGTAACACTAAATTTCGGTTTTTTTTATTTCCTCCTCGTAACGGTATTATGACGCAGTGACGCAGGTCCCTATCCGTTATCAAGTAAACACAAAAATGCGTAGGTAACGCTCGCCTCGACCTCTTTATAAACGGCCCCTGATCATCGGCGGCTCCAACAAATTGGCAACATTGTTTTTCCTCCATTTAAACCTGTGGGAATGTATCGATTCTTAGTGGGGACAGGTGCTCCGACAAGCATCGATTATTTAACATAGGTTTAAATGGAGAAAAAACAATGTTGCCAATTTGCTGGATCCACTTCTGTTGATGGAGAAAAATCATTAGTTTGATCCACATAACACGCTACTGCAGTATTGAAACATCCTGGATAAGTACTCTAACTGACGTGAGAGGGAGGGAGGGGGTGGGCAAGAGCCTGTCGCCAGAGCGCGCTAACGTTGTCGATCAGATGAGCGTGTTTTCCCGGAATTCCGCTTTAACTTCGTTCAAAATATGACAGCTATCCCGGTATCAACAATCGCACTCCTGCGCGGATTTTCCAGGGGAGTTGCGTTGTTTTGTCCGCGGCTAAGCGCGGAGGTCGGGTCGTAAGTGACTCTAATCTGCGCTTCAGCCCGGAGCACGAGCCAATTTGCGAAAGCTTTCGTGTGCTAACAAGGGCTCAAGCTCTCGAAAGCCCCCCTCACCTGGGTGGAGGGGGGGGGGGTGCGTGAAGAAAATCCCGGATAAAAATCTCACTCGTTTTCCGGCAACTTCCGGCACACCGTACGTTCGTTCACCGTTCTTACGTCGGTAAATATCGTGGTTGTAAGGGTTTCGGTTGTACGTAGAGTAAACAAGGATTTGCACTTGCGGAATATTACAAATGGTTATCTTCGATGGGGATGAAGGAGCAATGGACCATCACGTTTGAAGTACAAACACATTATTTCCAATTTTGCGAAGCCCTCAGCGGATGGCAAGTGCCTTTTGCTTACAACCTGCTGGTTTAAAGGTGTTAAATAGTATAACTCTCCATAAAACATGGAAAACATAAGAGAAAATTGGACGTATTTCTATCAAACAGAATTATGTGCAGGTGAGAAATATGGGGTGTGCTCTAGGAAGCTGCATAAGAAACAATGTGGTCAGTGGGCGTGATTCCTTTTGAAGAATTGGAAAAGCGGGATTTTAAATTCAGCAAACAGAACTATGCGCCAACTGAATGCGGGATATATGAGCCGCAGGCATGATACAAGAGCGTTATAAAAATCTGGCAACCTCAATCTCGACGCTTTGGCTCAGCTGTAGAAAATTGCTTATAGTTTGAACAACACATGGTGGGAAATGAACATTACTCAATTGAGAAGCTTGTTGAAACCGTTGTAGTGCGCGATTTGACTCACGTAGAGCTTTGAGTTTCTTGTGAGCGGGCAGTTCAAATTTCTCATAACCAATGTGGATTAAAAACGTTAATATCTTCGTTTGGAGTTTTTTTCATTGGTTTTCGTTGCGCGAATCATGCTCTCCGCGAAATTCTGGTTAAGAAACATGTATCAGATTGCATAAATTCGTAGCTTGTCTAGTGGTCCATTTTGAAATAAAGCCCCATGTGCCCGGCTTTTTAAAACATTTAATAGGCAAGAAGTCGATAAAGTAGCTTAGAATTTTCTGAATAGATCCAGCGTTATCTTTCCACGCCGCGCGGGAACTTAACGATTATCAAGAAGATTTGGTAAATAGACCGGAGATCTCAGATCTCCGGTGCGCCGCACAATGGACCGAATCAATCAGAGGTGTCGGACATGAAATTTTTGACTAAAACTGCAAATTTAGCTGTTTATTTCGTCGTATTTTAAATTTTAAAGGGAGCCCCCAGAAGAAAATTTCACGAGAAAACCAATAAACCCACTTTTAGAACCTCAAAGTTTTGTAAAAACGGAGTTTTAAGCGTTTAAAGTTTCCAAATTTTGTCCGGCCTCTCCAATTGACTCGATACACTGTGCGCCGGGTGCATGGTAATTGAATTACGCCCCTGTATGTGCAGGCTCTTTGAACAAAGCACCTCTCGAATTACGAGCAAACACCTTCCAGGAAATTTTGTCCCGCTGAAAGTGATGTTGAGATTGGTTTCATAGCTCATAGTTCCATTTTATTTCGGGGAAACTCGCTTATCCTCCAGCGCTATAGCGACGTTTTGGTCGAAAAACTTGATTCTCTACGGCTAGACCCTGATTATATGACGGAAAGAAAATGGAGACTGGGATGAACTAAATGGAGGTCACTTTCTTTCATTATTTTCTCCGTCGTGCAGGGACGATTTGAAGAAACAATCTCTTTCCCAACGAGGTAGGATGAAAAAATATATGACACTGCTGCGCCTGGATTGTTGAATCGTTATCCATCGACCTCGATCGATAAATATACTACATTTTGCATTTCCCATACAAGGAACCATTATTTTTGGTTCATTTTAGAAACAGCATATGCTTTATTGGTTTCCCTAAGCAGAAAAGTGCTTTAATGGAGGAGCCACAGCTAGTAGTTCCTTATTGAAAAAGGTAATCCAAATAATTCTGCTAAGATAAGGATGTAATGACCAGGATCAGTTGGATTACATTTTGTTACAAGGAACCACTATCTCTGGCTCTACCATAAAAGCACCTTCCTGCACGGGGAACCCATGGCACATCTGTCGTTTCTAAAATGAGCCAAAAATAGTGGTTCCTCATTGCAAAATGTGGCACAGTAGATAAATATTCAAAAGTCGGCTGATACATTTGAATGGACCAACATATGTACAAATGTAAAATCATCTCGTGAACATTATAGCCACATTTGAGCCAACATTTTGAGGGAAACTCGATTTCGAAAATTTGACACTTGTTGCTCTTTTGGCTATCACGGCAGCTAAGGTGGCCCTCCGGAAGTTGGGCCGCGTAGCATTCAGTGAATGCATCCTCTTCTAGATGACGCTCAGCTAGGATCCTCCAAAAAATTTCAGACTCCAGTCCCGCGGAAAATCCCTTTCCTGGAGCAGTCACCCGTGGGGATAATGCGTTAGGAAGAACGCTGATGAGATCTTATCATTCTCTGTGCTCGATGCAAGGGCCAAGAGTTGGAGGGGGAGAAGGGGGGGCAGAAAGGTGAGCAGGGAGAGAGGTAGGAGTCTCATATTTCGACGTATTTCTGCCAAACGGACAATATGCATTAAGACACGAGCCCTGAGACCCCTAAGAATATATGCCTGACAGAGCTCACGTCATATTGCACATAGCTCCGTTTGGCAGAGATACATCCGTTTAAGTCCACGTGAGGGAGGAACATGATAATTACGAGCGAGATGCTGTTCTCGTTTTGAAAACAAGGGATGAGAGTCTTTAGAGATCTGCGCATAAACAAGACGATTACGCGCGAGTTTATTGTTCCAGTGTTGTCTCTTCTTTTAGGAATTAATTGGATTTTCTGCCGGTTTTTCGCAGAGATGCCGGTGACAACCTCGAATCTGGCAACCCTTAGCTTGCTAGTCCCTTGTCGGTACTCACAGTTATTTCTAGCAGGTCCCTTTGACTCCGTCGCACAATGGGTCAAGTCAATAGGAGAGGTCGGATGAGATTTGGAAACTTTAAACGCTTCTAACTCCTTTTATACAAAGTTTTGGAGTTCTAAACGTGGTTCCATTGGGTTTCTCGTGAAATTTTCTTCAAGAGGCATCCCTTAAACTTCAAAATGTGACGAAATAAACATCGAAATTTGCAGTTTCAGTCAAACATTTCATGTCCGAGTTCTCTGATTGACTTGATCCACTGTGCGTCAACGGGGAAGCGGGGACGTTTATGGGAACGCAATGTTTTTGCTGTGAGGAGCTATTAACGTGAATCGAGGGTAAATCGTTCCGCGAGTAGCCACCACTTTGGTATATTTGATTAATTATGAGTTTTATTCAGGTTATTTTTTAATAGTTGGATCCACAGGGAGTAGGTACAGTTTCCGATACTGATAGTATGATGATTGAATTTTGATTTTAAGATAAAAATGTTGCTTCTTTATAATTATGTAAAAAATCCCTCAGAATAGCAAATGTTTTTTGCTCCCCACCAAGAAATTACGGATTTTAAAGGAAAACTATTGTGTGGATTTTAAGACTGTACGTATATTGAGTATTTTTAAAAGAAAAGAAGAAGTTGCTCGATTTTGGAAACACTGTAATCGCGCTGATTCCATTTTGCTACATGCGATCCACGTGGTTGAACCAGAAATAGTACTTCCTTATTGCAAACTGCAGTCCATATTTGTCCACATTTTTTGGACCACTTTTTGCAATCAGAAATCACTATTTCTGGTTCAACCATAAAATCCGGTATCTGCGTGGAGAAACGAAAAGCACCTGCCATGCTTCTGAAATGAGCCAGAAATAGGAGTTCTTCATTGCAAAACAACGAACTACACCTCTAGAATGGCCGCGAGATAGCAAACCTGCGTAACGCGCATGGACCGGTTTTTGAAGGCAGGAGGGGGGTGGGAGCCCAAGTATAGCTAACCTCAATCTCCATTTCTGCTGCGTCTTGCCCATAAGGATTACATGTGAAAATTTCAACCTATGTAAACTTTCATTTTTTTTGAGGTTTGCTTTCAAAGTTCCTATTTTTTGAGTAATGAAAACCTTTGGAGGTGCGATTATTATGCAATCTTTTCATTGCTATCACTTTATTCAACAATATTCGGCAAAATGTGGGCAGCGTCTGACATGGGTTTAGATGGCAGCCTGCTGTGTGAGCCCAAGTAAACCTAACCTAAATCAACTTCAAAACGTTCCGGGTCTCTAACACTGGTCAGCCATTCTAGAGGTGTAGTTCGTTGTTGCAAAATGTTGTCCAGTCACCATCCGCAGAGCAACTGGAAATCCAGAAAATCTCGTACGATGTTGCATCGCGGCATCGACCCAATATTGACAAGGGATCGGATCGCAAGGGACTGGAGCCAGGGCAGATGGGCGAGGCTCGTCGCACACCGCCGTGGAATATTTTCGGAATGCGGAGGGATATTCCTCGGTGAACGGGCTCGTAACTCTCCGCTATCCAAGGAATTTAATCCGTTCAAAACATCTTCACTCGTACTATCGTTCTAAGGAAGAACGCCGTATGAGCCTTCAGACGTTGCCAAGTTCAATTTTGATATTTCAGTCAATTTTCATCCCGTTAAAATTCAAAATTCATCGAGTGATCACAGATGAATTCAGTTTCGATCCAATTCCATGTATATTTTAACCATTTTTCCATGGAAGAAATCCTGTAAAAAACCGGTTGAAATACAAATGGCCTTTGAAGACGAGTCAGAAACTCCAAAGATATTTGGTAGGTATTTGAACAAAAGGTCATACGTAACCCCCACGTCCAGAAAACCCCAGGGCCGGTTGATGATTGGCTGACCAGATATGTCTAACTTAATAATTACCATTTCTTTAATATTTCTCAATTTTACTTAATTTTAAAGCATTGATTCCGCTACTTGGGATAGTAACCATCTGATTGTCATCTTTCGTCAGTATAGTCAGGGTTCTTACAACTTGTAAATTGCGGGAACAACAATCGCGCGCAGAGGATTGCACTGGCAACTAAAGTAACGCGGTGCTACCTTCAACGGCGCTTTGATACAACTATTCGTGTTCTGAGGTTGTCCATGGTGCATACACGAATAATTGAAGGCGCGCTGATCTTCTCGGCGTTTATACAACGCCAGTTTTCGCGTCGCGTCGGCTTATCGTATTTGGATCAACGAAGTCGCAAAACACGCACCTCGATTGCGACGTTTTAAAATTTCCTTTATTATTTGATTTCTCTATTAATTTTTTTAAAGTAATTCTATCGTTCACAATTTTTAAAGAATATTTCGCTCAGTATGAAAAAATCCAGTGCGAATTCCAAGGAATCATTTTCGATGATCAATTGATCAGGCCTCCAGAAATTAAGACGAGACGAAAGATCTGCAACGTCTCAAATCAATATTATGTTTTACAACTTTCACTGTAGATTTGTCACTTATGTGTCGTTTTCCCACAAAGTTTGGGAATAATTCAATAATGTCGCCGCTGACGAAGCTTCAAACAGATAGGAAACTGGACATCAAATATGATTTAATAACCACTATTTGAATTTCTTTATAAGCGCTGATAATTACTCTTCAGATTTCTATGAGCATGTCGATTCAGTTATGATGAAAGATAAAGAAAACACATGTATAATGCGATTTGTGATATTATATACATTTCTCATCACTTTTTACTTCTTCAAAGAAAAGCCACTGGACATTATTTCTCAAAATGTTTACTGATTGGTCCTCGTCTTTCAGGGTTGCCACAGTTGGGAAATACCGGGAAAATTGGGAAATGTCTGGGATTTTCAAAAAGTAAGGGAAAACCTGGAAATGTCAGGGAAAATGACGAAAATGTCAGAGAAAAATTGTTAAGTCACCTTAATTTGTTTTCTAGAATAGGTTTGACGTTTCGAACAACAAATTGTGCCTGAAAAGTGTCTATAATGATGTCTTTAAAACCATCTGGCATACCCTCAATTGTCAGGAAATTTCATCAAAATTTGTAAGGGAAAACAATTTTCTAGATTCGATGGCAAATTTGTCTTATGTAAAATATTCTGTGAAAATTTAAAAAAAAAACTTTCATTTGATTCTGTTTTATTTTTTTAATTTATTAAAAATGGAAAATTCGAAACGTTGCAATAGGTACTCCTTCGACGTATGTCATCTTCATGTTTTACCGTTAGTTCGAACTAGTTAAACAGTCGATTCGGCAGAGCTGCTCGGGAGATTCCAAGTCGAAAGAATCTCTGGATTGGTGGGTCGAAGCCGCCTCTCAATGCGGGGGCGTAGCAAACATCCCTCCGATGGGTATTAATGAGCTTCTTAAGGAAATCTCCGAGATTGATTACCCGTCTTATTAGTTTATGAGGTCCGATATTTCATAATCGCGGCGCGCCCGCTTTCCTTGTTGCTAAATTTCAATCTTCTAAGTTCTTTCCCAAGATAACAAAAATGTTTGCCTTTTTATCCATCGGGCAGCACTTCTTCGTGAACGCATAATCCTTGTAAGTAACTTTATCAAGCTCACCGGCTGCTTAAAAGAAAGAGGATAATTACAAAAACAAAAAAATCAACTCATTTAACTTTTGTTCATTGATCGTGCACTTTTTTCTCGTCTTATGCACGTAACCTATGTGGACCGCATTAAGCAGAAAGGAATCAAGCCAGCTATTGCCAAATTTAATTGGGTAATTTAACGTTATAAAAGAGAAAGTTTTTGCGGATTTTTTTGAAAATTTTGAGGAATTTGCTTCGTACTCTGCAGAAAATTAAGTGGAATTTGCACAAAAATCCGCACAACCGTTTTCATTTAAAAATTGAATTTCCTATTAAATTTGACAATTGCTGAGTGCTGTTCTTTCTGCTTGTCAGTTTGTTATAATTAGTTTTTTTTTTTTTTTTTTTTTTTTTAAAGAAAAAGTTTACATTATTTCTAGCACTCGGCTACACTCCTAATACCAAAAAATTACGTTACTTATAGTTATTTCCTTAGTAGGCTATTCGTACGTTACAAAACTGATCTGGGTCAAAGGGAAATTCTGATCAGATCCTTCAGGCAAACTCTAAGTCCTCGTGACCTTGCTTGTTAATTTATAGACTTACCGACATCAACCGATTAATCAATGTAATAAATTGAGAAAATCGTATCACAAACTCAAAAAAATAATAACCAGGTACCATCGACAACCAGGCAGAGGGGATTTCTCAGCTAACCTAATTGACCCCCCTTTCCCGCCATTGCTTGCCGTCAGCAGCGTGGCATGAATGATCGATTATCTCTACTTCCCCGTTTGCAGCTATGGTAAAGAATCGATTATTAAGGCGTTCGTTGGGAACACCCTGTCTATCGATCCTTTTTCACAAGGTTAAATGGCAGATAAATCGATAGATCGCAAAGTACACCACGCCACTGCTTGTCGTCCCCCGAGAACAACCATTAATGTTGATGAATTATAAATTCAATAATCCCAACATTACAGATTCATTAAAGCAGCGCTCATAGCGGCTAAGGGATGAGGGGGAGGGGTGGATTTTTCAGCCCCCGGCGTGGAACCTCTCCACCGCGCGCGGGAAAAGATAAATTGAAAAATAAAACAATTAGCATCGCAACCGTACCAGTGGCGAAGCGTGAATAATCGACTATCGTATTTTCTCATTTGAAGCTATGGTGAAAAATCGATTTCTGAGGTATACCTTGAGAATCGATACTTACGATGAGTTTAAATGGCAGATCCATCGATTCATCGCAAAGGACTACACGGCACTAAAGCGAATCTCTTGATTAACTGCACAAGGGGCTCCCAAAGGAGATCGTCATCAGGAGTGGTTAAGAGTTCTGAGTATACTTAATGAACCCTTTCCGTCGCTCCCCTCGTCTTTTGTTTTCTGCTCGGTGATTATTTTTAGAATCGCCTTCATCGTAGGTCAAATATTTTGTTTCTGAATTTGAATAATGTATTCACGGCTTTCGTTTAAAGGATACAGCGAGTGACGTCATTGTGGGACAAAGAGGAAATAAGGGTCGCAATACAAATTGTGGGCCGAGTGGCATCTCCTACTTTTACGAGTCGTCTCTGATTGGCTGATAATTCCCGCCAATTTCCCAATTCGTCTCGTGTCCACATGCTGGGGTCCTTATTGAAAGTAACAGGGTGTTCTTATTTTATCGAAAATGTCTCAAAAACAAATTCACAAGACAAATTCACAAGTCGGAGATTTCAGAAATTAATTTTCCAGATTTTTCCAAAGAAATTGATGGGTGAAACGTGACACTTTTTTCTCAAACCCGCCACATAGCTCGACCTGGATCTTTTTTTTCATGACACCTATTGTTATCTATCAAGTTGAAAAAACAATTTTGTGGGTTTTCCCATTTAGTGAACATAGAGACTTACACAGTTTGACAAATTTGATAACATTGTTCGTTTATTTACGAGACTCCGCGATCAAGAGATGATGTTGCGACACATATGACTCAGAAATCATCCTATATCATACCAATTTTTCCTCAATTTTTTTACCTAAATAATAACCTGAAAATCATATAGCATTTACTCATCTCATTTACAGTATTCTTGCAAATGAATTTGAGCCATAGCCAACTGATTATTTTTGTTTTTGTTGCAGGTGAGTATTCTTTGCGATTCCATCAACTTTATGGTCAAAATTGTCTGGTAAGATAATTGATATTATATCTATATTATACAGCTACAAGCAAAATCTTGGAAGCACTATTTCTGACGAACTGCCGGACCGATAAGGATGATCTTTACATGTATGTCATCTGTAGTATATGCAGATGTGCAAAAAATTATGAAACCCCGAACTTTTAATATTGTAGAGCTTTTAAAGCTCATGTCACCTAAGTCCAATGGTAATAGCGTGAGAGATATGTCGTTTCTGCTAGAAACGTCAAGGTGTAGGATTCTACCTGAGTGACTCGAATAAACAATAAAACAATGGAAAAGCTCGTGAAGGGCTCCTCATTCGAAAAGTTGAGGAACGGTGCATCGCTCTGGGTTTAAGGTTCAAGGTTTTTACTCAATTTTTCCTCATTCTACCGGTTTCGATTTGTGGTATTGGTCAATTTACTTGATTGCTGAATTTCTTTTAATAATTACAGCAGATAAAAAGTGAGAAGGCAGGCGCTGCGTCGCGTCGGGACGGACCAAATATTATTAACTCTTAACGGTCGAAATCCGATTTTTTTTTTAAAATTAAGTATTTAAAAATAACATAATAAATGGAAATTTCTCCAGTGAGTGGACTGTGAAATTATGTACATCCAGCTATTCCTCATCATTTACAAATCTGAGTGTTACGTACAAAATTTTGCAATCGATGCAGCTCGAACACAAAATGGTGTATTAAAATGGAAGAACATGTTTGCCTATACATATGCGTATACCGTATAGGGCGCGAGGCCGCGAGGCGCCCTCCCGGGGTTGGGCCGCGTAGCGGTCAGGGGGCAGGGCCCCCTAGTAAGAAATACAGAGTGGCCAAAATCCCAGGAGGGCCCTTGACCTGAAAAATTTAAATAATTACGGACCTCCTGTATCACAGCAGCAAATTTTCAGAGGGTTTCAGAACTGGCAAATTCGGATTCCTGGGATCTATTACCAAGGAATACATCTTTTTTCTAAGTAGCTATGTCAATTTAGCAACATTGAATTTCTGAGAGAAGGGCTCTTTCCCCCACCTTAAGGAGTCAATATTTCGACCAGGAACAGGATCATGGATTTCTTGGTATCGATTCGCGGTAAAATTTGCGGTACTTTCTGAACATGATAAAATAATTTGAAATTTTGACGGGAACCCCAACTTTTAAATTCATAAACCCCCTTTACCCTTTGAGGGGGCTGGGAGATTTCGGAGCTGTGAAAATGTGGATTTCTTGTGGTCACTTTACTAACTATCCCGCAGTCTCCGACCGAAATTAATCCAGGAAAAAGCTGATACAGACGGCGGTCTGGACCCCCTGTGCGTCAATTCTAAATAGTTTCATTGCACATATGCGAAGCAATTTGGCTTCTATTCCTTCATTAGTCCAGGAATCTACAGCCATCTATGGACATATGAGAGTGGAATGCGTGTGTTGGCACATCCATGCTGCAGGATTCTCAAATTCCAGGGATTAAGGCCGAGTAAAATCAGTTTCCGCAGACCACTCGTCGCTTCCGTGAAAATTTAAAGCCACTAGCGGGATTCGAACTCGGGACCCATTGACCTAGAGTCAGACAGTCATAGCTTAGTCATAAAACCCACCCTCGTCGCGGGAATCAGCGTTCGAAAAACCGCACGACGAAGATTCAGCTCGACGAAGCAAACTGTTCAACGCGAATTTCATAAGTCATCGCCCGACCGAGATGGTTACCGCGGGAAACGTTGAATCCTCGGAAACAACTTCAGCTCGACTCCTTTACATTGTTCGGATAGCTATCCTGCGGAGTCACGGAGTTATTTCATCCCTGCGCATCCACTAGATGAATCTCAGAAATTTTTATTCCCCCCTCTCCCCACCCCGCCCCTCCTCCGATTCGATGCGGGGTCAGAGAGCATGACCGACGCTTCCGACAGCTCCGTTATTTCAGCGTCGCGACGTCGCGGCTGTATTAATTACATCTGTCTTGTTGTTGTTGTTGTCGTGGCGTCGTCGTTGCGGCTGCAGCGATGGATGGTGGTTGTTCGTCACAACCGCGCTACTCCATCGGGATCCGGAGGTAGATACTCGATTTTTGGTGGAGTCGTTCGGGGGTGGTTGGTGGTTGGTGGTGTTCGGCGCTCGGATACGACTCGCCGACACGGACTCCGCGAGCGATATGAATAATTCAATGAGTCTTTTCCGCGAAGGGAAATCAGTGCTCAGCATCGCGCGTCGAAAGTTCGCGGCGAGGAAACATTCTGTACCGGGAAAAACGACTTATGAACGCTCGAAGGTTGCCAATTTCCCTCTGATAATATGAATTTTCTACAAAACTCGAGAATTTTCTTGGCTGGTTTTTTCCGGGGCATCTTATCCGCATTTCTATTTCGCGTATCAGGAAATTTTAAGGGGTGTATTTGTTAATTTTTGACGGATTAGTGTTTTATGCACTAAAATCCAGCAGCATTCAAATGATTTATGATGTTCTACCTTAGCACGTTGCATCGCTGTTGGGTGAAGGACCCTTGGGGCAGTGAAGTTTTAAGGAGAGGTGAAAATCTACTCCTCAATGATACTCAAAGAGTTTTCAATTTGAGGCAGTCTACTGAACAGAAATAGAATAATTTTTTTTTTTTTTTACCACATAATATTGTTACACACTGACTTAATGATCTCTTAATCTCAAAAGACAAGGTAAAAATGTCTACTAAATTCATCGAGAGTGATTGAAGCACGTGCAGCGTATTTAAGTTTGCGACGCCCAAGACTTTTTTAGACGCAAAATTCCTAATTGGGTCAGATTGGCCCGTATTTAAGTATATTGATTTTGATACTTTTTTTTAAGTATTATCTATGTTATTTCATGACCAAATCTCTAGACCGATTAGTTTTTAAGTACTAAGTGTAAAGACTTTGCGATGAATTTAGGAGGATGTAAAGCGAATGTGCGGTGCCCCCTTTTGTAATTTGTTTTTACAATGAAGAATTAAAAAAAAATGTTATTTCTATGTTCTTAAATGGAAAAAAAAAACTTTTACCTCTTTGGTAACACACTGACGCCTTCTCACCTCTTCTATTCATCAGCTAAATATAACTTTTCCAGAAGAGATAGTCGGGCCAATTTGACCTAGCTTGGAATTGCTGAGAGTAGTCGTTAAAAAAATCCCTGACATGACATAACTTTCGCCAAAATACCAATGCTTAGTCGTGCGATTTTTAGGGCGCTTGAGAGACCTCGATAAATTTTCGTTTTTTTTTCCTTGTCTTCAAAATGATTTTTGATCTTCCTCCACCATAGCACATTCCGAGCAAAATTAACCTTAACTTTACTCGAATATGAAAAATAAGAGAATTCATCGGGTGTTGATGACGGCGCAGACATACAACTATTCGTACTTGATGGATGTCCGTGTTGCGTCTGCAAAATTGAAGGCGCCATGGCGCGAGGCGTGAACTCGCAATGCTCCGCTCCATGCCGTCGCTCTGATTCGGGAGGAAAGTTCAAACAACGAAGCCGAATCACATCATTCCAGTCTTCGGCTGTATTGCTCACGTCGCCTTTGAAACACCACCATGAAAAACGACAAACGGAACCAACGCAACATGGAAATAGTGCAAGGCATAGGATGCGCGTTGATGACGGCGCAGACATACAACTATTCGTGCTTGATGGATGTCCGTGTTGCGTCTGCAAAATTGAAGGCGCGCTGGCGCGAGGCGTGGTCTCGCAATGCTCCTCTCTATGCTGTCAATCGATAAATCTTGCTTAAAATGACTTTGTTCCGTCGAGGCACCCTCTAATATACCTATTTACTAACCAACCATTCCGCCCTCGTTTCCAGACTTTGCAAAATGTTTTGAAATCAGATAGAACGAAAACTATTCGATTCCGTAACTCTCGAACGCAATCATACAAGCAAACGACGCGACGTTAGGTGTGCGTTTGTTTTCCAATCCCGTGACGTCACGCGAACCGTAGCAAACACATCCGAATTCGGCGCTCAAACACGGCTCATTCCCAATTCATAACACGAGATAGAATGATCACACATCCTCCAGGCCGGAGGGGTTGGCGAGGGGGTGGAGGCGGCAAGTAGGGCATTCGACAAACCGGTAACCGGGGCATGAGTGAGCTAATTTAAAAGTAATTTGTAAGCTTCATAGGAAACTATTTGTCAAACTTTTGTTTTCGCCGGGAATAATTCTATTTCAAGCGTTCACATGTTTGTCTCAATGGATGACCTGGCACTCCACCCCCCCCCCCCCCCCCCTCGCTACAGCTCTTGACTGCTCCGTTGGCCTGGAACATCATTCATACCCTTTCCTCCCCGTCCCCTCGCCGGTCCAGCCACGTGCCCCCCCGCCCCCCCAACACAACGTCGAGGGACCTCGCACCACGCTAAGGTCCAGCATTCCTGTACTGAGGAAAGACACTGTATGAGGATTAAAACGTTTCCGACTTACCTTAAATGAAGGATTGATTTTTGGCAAAATTTGTAAATTTTTCGTCTTGAAATCTTAAATTGCACCGCGAATGAAATGTTCTGGAAAGGAGGAAAAGTATTTACGTGTATCATCAAAAATTTTATTTTATCGAAGGAAATCTTGCAACGTCTGGGCTCTCACGGCGTTTTTCCTAAGGGAAGTCTCAGAGCTGGAGCACACTACTAGGGAGAGTAGGGCCGTGTCTGTGCCGCGCTCTGATTGGCGTATCAGTTTTGGGGTTCTCGTGGCGATCTTAAGGATCAATGTAAGCAAGCGTGATTCTGATGAGTTCGTATTTTTGTTGTTTAAATGGACCGCCATAATCAGAAAGGAACCAAACCACATCGGCTATCGCCAAATTTAACTGGGAAATTTAATTTTTTACAAGAAAACCGTCGTGCGGTCTTTTGAGAAAATTTCCGTGAATTTTCTGCGTGGTGCGAGGAAAAGTCCCTTAAATTTTCAAAAGAATCCGCACAGACGTTCTCTTTTAAAATAAATTGATGGTCCAGTTACATTTGGCAATAGCTGATGTGGCTTGGTTCCTTTTCTGTTAAACGCGGTCCAAATCCAATAAGTTCACTTATTTGGGAAGTCCGGAATCGGCAGATCCTTATCGTGTCCACAACTCTGTTGCCATTTTGATTGCTTACTGTTATTCAAAACTGAGAGGGTAAAGCTGTACCATGGAATCCTTAACATCCCCGACAAATCAGAGGGCGGCACACGTCTTCTGTAGTAAAAGGATTGAAGAAAAGAAGTAATTCTGGCATTGTTTGAAAAATTGCAAAAATGTTAATAAGTATGAGGTTTCATGTTTTTAATTATTTAATTAATGCCCCTATAATGTGTAAATTTGTAATGTGTACTTCCAAATCTCCACCCTCGCCCTATAAACGTCATAAAATTGATCCTTTTTATCTATCAGCTGTATTGGTTTTTCGAAATTTTTAAGTAATTCCACTCAAGGAACAGTTTTTTCTTACTGATTGAGAAGCTCAGAAATGCGCATTATCATCCAAGTCCTCCTCTCAGGAATTTCGCGTAAGAGTGAATTAGCGTTCTTTTGAGCTCTAACACAAGTTTTCAACATCCCCATTAGTCGTATTGAGTTAAAACTTATAGACAGAGAATTTGCATTAAAACTCGTCTATCTGTCTTGCAGAAGTTGACAGCGGTTCTTAAAACTTGATCAAGTCACTTAGGAACCTCGCGGCCTCAATCTCATCAAAGGCTAATGATTGCTAAACTTTGTTGTATTTTTCGAATACATTACATTAATTAAATAGAAGCCATTTTATAAATTTTTTCATTGCATGAAAAAATTTATAAAAACCACCAACATAGGCAGGCAAATCTGTAGTGGGTTTGTCATTCTTTGAATAACCACGAACATGTTTTCTCTTTTTATTGAAAAAACGAGATTTCTGCTGCAGACGGTATAGTGCACCTATACTGCTGTCTGGGTGGTTGTCGATAATTTATGTATCTTTAACGTTTTTGAAGCCTCGCCTCTCTCAAAAAGACGAATTATGTCATTTGACTTTCGCTATCTATTTGATATCCCCCCCCCCCCCGAGATTAGCAATTTTTAATGAATTTTGAATGAAAAATTTCCACTTCGCGTCGATTTTTCATCTTACATTTTAAAAACAAGCAGGAAGCTCCAACGCATTCGCGTCGGAGAGCGGCTCTGGCGACAGTAGTTGTAGTCAAGAATGAGGGCCTAGACACATTTTGTCACTGATGTACAATCCGACAACTGTCGATTCATGTTTTGTAACTTAGCAGATTTACGTAGCCGGTGTATAAATGTGTATTGGCCCTTGATATGCAGAATGCATGGCACTATCACTTGTTGTATACTTTTAATTTTGAAGGCTCTTTGGAGGTCCGCATCCTAAAAAATTTCTCCCACAGTATTTTTTTTAACTTGTCGTTGTGATTGGGCGCCAATTTCTTTCAATTGAGTGATCATCTTCTTTTTTTGTCAAATAACTAATTTGTGCAACAATAAGACTGAAACTGACTGTAACTGAAATTTTGTCTTTTTAGATATTTGGTTATTTTGTATTTATTAGATTGTATATTTTCACAGCCCTGTGATAAGAAACTTTGGAATGCATGGTTGATAAGTCGTTTAGCGAGGCTGCAAAAAATTTGCATTTTTATATCTGAAATTGTAGGTAATGGTTTTGAATATCGAATTGCGATATATTACACGGTTAAGATAGGGCTATATGTCTTGTCGTAAGCGGCGACATAGAGTCGATGTCATTTCAATAATCGCCCCGATGGCCACGGTAGTTGTGTGCCGTCTGCCCACGTAGCAAATGGGAGGCGAAAATGGAAGTCATCAGTGCATCGGTGAGTGTTGAACGTGAAAATTGCGCGGGCCGCGCAAATTTCGCGATCATCGATGTGTCGGGGCTGAGCATCCATCATTTTCTATCTTGTTTTGAAGCTATGTGAGTTGTGATAAAGTACATAATTTTTTTGTATTATATTACTGTATAAATAGTGTAAAATTTGTACAGAACTTTGTACAAAATAGTTTCTTGTAAAAAGTGTGGACTACTGCCACGTCGTTTCCATACAAACTCCCAATACGCCGCAAGTACCACAAATGCCCATGTTAACCAAATCACCTCATCATCCATTTTTTAAGGACACAATTTTTAATTCAAATCAACTTACTTTATCAAAACTCCAATCGTTTATCAAATAACATATATCGAGTCATTTTAACAAAATCAAAGACGGCATAATATCATTTATCACACAGCCAAAAACCTAACCTAGAAACCACGATGTTTACAAACTCAAATTGGAGAACACTCATTGGTCCAATAATAAAAATTGATTTGCCGCCTTTTTTCTTTGCAAGCAAAACGTGTGAACATGTCTGAAAATGGGATCGGGCGTCAACACTCAACGATGCACTGATGACTTCCATTTTCGCCTCCCATTTGCTACGTGGGCAGACGGCATTAGACGTTTACGGTTTCCTTGGTAACCTTTGTTTGCTATCAGCTGATATCGAGTAATATGACTAGGAAGCTCCAACCCAGTGGTTGGAGCTTCCTTAACCGCGAAAACTTTAAAATTCAAATTTTCAAATTTTGAACGTAAAGTACATTTTTTCCATCACGAGATTAAAGCACAGACAAGTTTTGAATTATTGACTGTATCACCATGATTCCAAAAATACACTACACAACATAGCATTGGCTAACAATAAAACAGTATGCAATAAAATAAAGTCATGACAAGGAACATAGCCGAAAATGGCGCCGATTCCCATTAACCAACGCGCGGTCTCTCCAATGTAACATGGTCCAATGATACTCCCCAGCTGGGACCGTCCGGAATAGCAGCTCTAGTGCAAGCACCAGAGCCGCTAAAATTGGTGCTTGGAGCTCCATACCACCTTAAAGAGACACAGCTCCTGGACTCTGTCACCCTCTCGCAAAGTACCTGTATAAGCATGCTTAAAACCCCTGCCCCTATAGCGGTGCGCATTTTAAAAACGACCCCTAATTGTTCTTTTTTTTAATCGCAGTAAGGCAAATTATATTTAGATTCACTCGGAAAATTTGGCTTTATTATTCTTATTTATTTATTTTTTTTTACTTCTTCACAAACAGCAATCATGTAAATCTATCAGCGGAAATCTAATTCAGTTCTTGGCCCTCGGTCTCAGTGCGTCGCACAGTAGTGGAGCGAGTCAACGAACGGAGCCAGACAGGAAAATTTCAACAGCTTGTGCCCTCGTCAATACGATACGTAAACGTTAAAAAGTGGTTTTATTTTTACCCTCGTAAAATCTCCATCAGAAATCATCCATTAAACTTTATAATGCGACAGAATAAATATCACAATGTGCAGTTTCGGTAGAGCATGGAGAATGCCAAGTCCGACCACTTCTAGTGCTGCCGTGCTAAGGAAGAACGCCGTAAGAACATTCGTGAGTTGCCTAATTTCCTTTTGTAAAACGTGTATTTTTAAGGTAAGTTATAAATATTTTTCCTCGAAATTTTCAGTAACTTCAGGTGAAATTATGAACAAAATTATCTGACAAATTGGAAGGAAAATATTCAAAAGTTTACCAGAAAATACGTATTTTATCAAAGGAAACTTGGCAACGCCTGAAAATTCATTTTTCCTTTGCACGGCAGAGTGGTGCTCGTTCCATTGTGCGCTACTACGAGTTAACACACACGCACACACACAAACACGGTCGCACAAACACACACACACTAGCCCGGTCAAGAAATTTTGAAAACAAACCTATATTTTACGAGGCGAGAACTTTTATGATGCAAACTTCAGGGGAGTTGATTCTCTCCGGTAGCTTATTTTCCTACGGGGATGGCGGCCCCTCGGGGAGGAGGGGTGGGGTGGGGCGGGGTGCGAAGACTCGCCCAGCTGCGCCCTTTCTTCCTTTCGGCCGGCTTTCGCGTTAGAATCAAAAACTAACTTTTCTTCGTCGAATTTATCGCTTCAAAATAAACTCGTTCGTCGCCGTTTTATCGCCCGATGGAGATTCTTCCCCCGGCGGGGCCTGGGTTTTGCCGGATGGCCCATTATTCTCGCCTATCGAATTTACGACGAATGTATGCCTTATTATTACAACTGGAAGCCACAGGCAGTTCGGAATAGCTCGCGGAGCTTTTCTCCCTTAAAAATAGCATCCGGTTTAATTTTACCCTCCTCTCTGCTTATTGAGCTTCCCTCCGAAGAGTGCCAAGACGTGGTGAGGGCAAAGAATACTGCTGCGCTAAGGAAAAACGCCGTATGAACCCTCAGACGTTGCCAAATTTCCTCTGATAAAATAAATATTTATTGGGGAAGTTGTACGTATTTTTCTTCAAATTTTCTAGACTATTTTTTTGGCGATTTAATCTAAACTATCTGACGATTTCAAGGACATATATGCGTAAATTTCGTCACAAAAAAAATCCTAGACAGCTCGCTTAGCTAGATTTTGTCGAACAATGTTAACCCTTAAATGTGCAAGACTCGCAAGTCTGAAAGTCGGGTCAAATTGGCCCGTTTTTTAATACATTGATTTCAATAGTTTTTAAAGTACTATCTATCTATGTTTGTTATCATACTTCCATTTGCGACGTTGTAACTTTTTGACTGCCTTCTTTGTATAGGTAGACAAATACGAGCACTTTAAAATCTGGCATGATTTTTCCGGGATAAAACGAAAAATATAATTTTAATTCTTCATTCGAGTCAATATGTATACTTTCCTCAAAAAGGGGAAAAGAAGTACCTTTGAGTCGAAACCTTCGAAGGAACGAAGACGGATCCGAAATAATTAGCCCTTGAAGCAAACGATCCCGAAGAGTCGACGAAGTGCCGAAACATACTAAGTGACTATCAGTTTTACCATCTACTCGTTTTTGCGCTTTAACATCTATGATGTAAACATGATTAACTTTGATTATGTTCCTCCGAGAAAGGAATAAAAAAATACATACATGAATAAATAGACAAGTAGTTTCAAGTACAAAATTGCCTGAGAGCTCCTAGATTTTGGCACATCACAAAAAAAGAACAGATATTTCGATTGCATGTTCGGACGCTTCCAAAGTCGCCAAAATAGCATTTTTGGCCATTTCCGCCTTTTACGATTTTCTAATTTCGAAAATTATACAAGAATTTCGAATTTTACGTCAAAGAAGATACCACCTGACACCGATTTCCACAGATATCGATCGAACAGAGATGGCATTTTTGGCCACACCCACCGTCTTGTACTTTTGAATTTTGAAAATTTGAGTTGAAATTCTAGTTTCTCGTCAAAAAAACAATCTGGTGCCAAGTTTCACAAAAGTCGATCGTACACGAGCCGCACATCTTAGGTTCAGCAGGACTCTAAATAGAAGTAACCGATATCAGTCAATTTATGAACGTCGAAGCGCCTTCATTTGCAGCTGATACTGTGCAATACTTTGGTGGTGTAATAGTTGCTCAGAGCCCCCTCAAGAATATCGTTTCGAAATGATGGCAGAAGATCACATTTGCCGCTGATTATACTCCAGCGCTTCCGCAGTTCCACATTTTCCAATCACCGTTGGTGAGGTACAAAACATTCACAACTCAGATTGCGACGTTGCAACTTTTTCGCTGCCTATTTTGTCAAGGGCGAACGAATATGAGCACCTTAAATCTGCTGTGGTTTATCTGAAATACGACGAAAAAAATCATTTTAATGTTTCGTTCCAGTCTATTTGTATTGCTTTTCTTAAAGAGGGAAAAAGATTTATAAGTTGGAACTTTAGAACAAACAAAAACGGATCCAAAATTTGATAGCCCTTTAAGAAAAAGGGCAATAAGTTGATGAAGCGCCGATTTTTGAGCTTCTATTCAACTACAAATCGCCGGGAAAGCTAACATAGTGTCAGAAAATATCCGTCTCTTGGCGATTTCTCGATATCTCGCGCGATTTAAGGTCTAAACAACCGATACCAATGCTCCCGTGCTAAGGAAGAACGCCGTATATACATTCGAGAGTTGCCAAATTTCCTTTGTTAAAATGTTTATTTCTGAGAAAAGTTTTGAATATTTTTCCTTGAACTTTTCAGGAACTTTAAGCGAAATTGCGAACAAAATTATCTGAAAAATTGGAAGAGAAATATTCATCAGTTTACCACGAAATTCGTGTTATCGAAGGAAATTTTGCAATGCCTGAAGGTTCATACGGCGTTTTCCTTAGCACGGCAGAATGCACGACTAGTGTGTTTTTGCCATTCAAGGGCTCTTTTAAATACACTTCAAAAAAAGTTCGGTCATATGAACCGAACGTTCGGTATTTCATATCATCCCAAATATTGGGTTTGTCAAACTGAACTTTCGGCTCGTGTAACCGAACATTTGGTTCATATGATCGAACTTCGTCCGTCAGTTCGCTATACCGTAAAAGTTCGGTCACGCGAACCGAAAGTTTTGCTCGAACTTTTTTATTAGTGATACCTCTCATCACTTTATTCTCATAAATCTGCTTTAGGATTTAATTTCCAAACAGCTCATCGTGAGAATGATTTGCTACGTGCTAATTTGAAGAGAGCATTTTATAGGAGTGCTTTAGTTCACGTCTTGTTTTTAGTGATTCATTGGTGAGAAGAATCGCCCCCCCCCCCCCGCCCATAAAAAAATGCGAATCGATTATCCGATTGAACTAAAAAATCTAGACACTCAAATCCGGCAAAGCTGTTTGTTCATTGAGTCGAGAAACCGCCTCAGCGCGCATCGTAAGGGAAACGAAGGGATCCATCCCTGTTCCCCACTCGCAGATTTTTATCGGAGCCTTTCATTCGGAGAATACATAGAGCCGACCAGCGCCTCCCTCCCCTTTCCACTCATGTATACTGTCTTGCTTTTCAAAAAAACCACTCATGTGCCCAACGGTCCCCGGCGGAGTTGGGCGGTTATTCCGAACGGGGCAGTTCGGGAACTGGAGCAGCGGATAGGAGTGGCTCGAAACTTTTTTGTGTGCGCTTCAGAAATTCCCGTCAATTTCATGAGGAAACTTTGAATGCTCCGAACAGCCCCCCCCCCCCTCCATTCACCCCCCTCCACGAGCAGGGATGGACTCTTTGCCTCTTTAATAGAATAAAGTCAGTCTCGTAACACCCCTGTTATGTTTTTAAGTGGAACACACGAAAACATTGTGGCGAAAACAATGCCCCCCCCCCCCACTCACCAGGCACAAATCGTCGTTTCCTGACGAAAAGACATAACTACGTTTCAATATTGCCAAATTTTTTTATTCACTTTGATAAACGTTCATCAATGTAAGAAAGTGGGTCAATTAATTTTTTTCGTCTTTGGAAATTGAAAAAATTTACTCGTTCAATGCAATTCCCAACTTTTGACCCTCACGAAGGTGTCGGTGCTGCAGAGGGGTTGAAAAGCTTCTGTTGCGTTTCAATGAAATTTTAGTTTTCTCACTAAGTCTACATTTATTTTTACTGGGCATTTTAGTATCAGTTTCCGCGCTAGTGAACTAGCTCTGATGAATTCCGTCGTAAGATGCCGCAATTTTAGAAATAAACCGATCAATCAATTTCGCGCGAATCCATTTCGAATTATTCCGAAAATTTCAGGCAACGCTTTTAAGACTCAACTTCGCAATACCTTTAAAAACAAAAAGTTCGTTTCGGAAGCTGTCAAAGCCCTCTATTGTGACGAGTTTGTTCGTGCCTTTCTCAAAGAGGAATACTTTGGATCGGAGACGATTGCTAATTGACAGTTGGAGTTGTGGATGGCACATTACGGGGGAACTTTTTTGCCAAAAATAAGTTGCGAGCGAGCGGTGCGGAATTCGACATCAACAAAGCCGTATTGCCACTTTTTGAGGGATACTTCAATTTAAGAAGCTCAACATCAGTAACATATGTAAAATAGGTGTTTTCGAGAAAGAGCGTAATCATTTCAAGGATAGTTCTTACAAGCTGGCTTTTTGCATAGTCAAAATGTCGGCGATCAAAATGTGTAATCGATGACGTAATAAAATAAATAAAAACATAAATAAATTAATAAATAAAATGTAAACCAGAACACGTATTTTGGCGACAAAGGTTTATTGTTCTTGGTGCATTTCGGTGGGTGGAAATCCCATCTTCCGAAAAGTGCGTGTCCCAGTATACTTTTTATTGCTTTATTTCATAACTTTATTATCGCGCGAGATGCGATTTTCTAATGTTCGATGATGCTGTGAAAGTTTGGTTACGGTCCAATCGGTAGAGTGATTATCACATAGCCGTTTATGGCGCATTATCACAATTACTGATCTTAATAGATATATTTCCCGGGAAAAAGGAGGGGTGGCAATTTGAGCTGTTTTTGGCCCATCCTAATCCGGGACTGTTTTTGCTGTGATTCGTCGACGCGACAATCGAATCGAGCAAAAAAATTCCCAGTGGCGATTCGAGAATGATCGATTATCGAGTTTTCCCCCATTTGAAGCTATAATAAAGAATTGATTATCAAGGTGTTCGTTGGGAACACCTTCTTTATCAATCCTTTGCCATAGGTTTAACTGGCAGATATAATCGATGCATCACAAAGCACGCCACCCCACTGCACCGGTCCTTCATGGGAATAACTAAAGTTCCAACGTCAAGGACTTTATTTTGACCATGTAATGACAATCAACTCGACGCTAGGTCTAAAGTGACTTCTATCCGTGTACTGCTTGTATTTACGCTTTACATAGTTCGTAAACTGACTAAGTTCGATTCATTTAAAATGTAAAACCGCGCATTTGAGAAAAAAAAATCAGGTTCGCCTTCTAATTCATCAGCAGATATCTCTAGAAAATTAGAAAATGCCCGTATTGAAAATTAACGATTCACAATTGAATTAAAATCCCTTAGTATAACAGCAAGGAGTTTTAAATACTCTTTTGACAACATTTAGTCAGTTTCCTCCTGTTATAGCAGAATAAACAAAGTTACTGCCCACTGGAAGAAATCATAATTGACGTTGTAACATGGGCACACCATGATTTCATCCATCTTGATTTTATAAATTGCATATACGAAGTAGTCAGTGCGACTCTGTGGCCCTGATGCATATTCCGATCAGTGGCGTAGCGTGCTTTGCGATATATCGATTGATCGGTCATTTAAACCTGTGGAAAAGGATCGATAAGCGAACACCTTAATAATCGATTCTTTACCATGGGTTTAAATGATAATTCGATTTATCGCAAAAGCACGCCACGCCTCTGATTCCGATCTAATCTCAAGTGGAGGATACCATATAGCTCGCATACTGATGTAGACAGTATCAATAGTTCAATTTTCCTTTTTTCGACAAGCCTCCGTAATATGTGAAAGCGATGGACTCATCTAAAGTTTGAATGTTTCATTTTTCAAAAGAAATGAAGGTCAGTTTTTTTCGACGAATCATGAACGTTAAGGGGAAAAATTGAGAAATAGCGACCAAATTGAAAGAAAAATTTTATTGACAATACTTAGATACAGAATACGGCATTATTATAATAATAAATGGTGCAATAATGATTTTTTTTTAAAAATGGAATCAGGCTTAATTGCGGATAAAGATTTTAAGTATCGAGGATGTAGGAGAACTTAACGCCTGTCACATTTAGATTTTATTGTTGCTGTGGAGTGCAAGAAAAAAAATTGTAGAAGTCTTTAGATTCACGATCATTCATGGTCCCTAGAAAATTTGTCAGATGTGTGGTGATCATGCTTCTTATGAACGCAACGTAACCAGTAGGATCAGAATTCCAGAGATAGATTGGATAGGTCACTAGATCATAAAAATTAGTACCCCAGCGTAAAAAGGTTCTTGGGTCTGGCGTCAACTCAGAAAATCAGGGGAAAAAAGAGTGTAATGACCAACTGTCATTGGAAATCTCTGAAACTCTCAAAACTCACTTTCCTTGATAATTTGAGTCAAAAGTGCCTGTTTTTCAAATGTGCATTTTTATTATCTACGTGGTTACCGATTGCCGGATCCTACCACCCATTTGAACGCAAATCTGTCTCAATTTGGATAGTAAAAATAATAGCAGAGCAAGTGGAATTACGATCGAGGCATTCCGCGCGAGGCGTTTAACTGTGTATTACAATCCTGAATTGATTCGGCTTATGAAACAAGTATTTCGGGTCCATAACATGAATTTTTTGTCATCGATGTGAAAATGAAGCTGATGTTCCCTGGATAGATAGTACACCAGCCGACTGTACCGCCGTGCTAAGGAAAAACGCCGTATGAACATTCGAGAGTTGCCAAATTTCCTCCTACAATGTTTATTTTTGAGGAAAGATGTGAATATCCATCCTTGAAATTTTCAGGGGCTTTAGGAATCGTGAACAAAATTATCTGAAAAATTGGAAGGAAAATATTCATAAGTTTACCAGAAAATACGTATTTTATCAAAGAAAATTTGGCAACGCCTGAAGGTTCGTACGGTGTTTTTCCTCAGCACGGCAGTGTAGCTCTATGTCTCCACGATCAAAATGGGAGATCAAAATGAAGAGTTCGTCGGAATTCTTGCGACGTGATTCGCCAGATTTCGATATCAACTTTAAACCTCCATTTTGATCGTGGCGACGAGGAAGGCTTCGAGACTCGAAGAGTGTAGACTCACCTGCAGCGGGCTCTGACCAGTGGCGTGGCGTGAATAATCGATTATCGATATCTCGCCATTTGAAACTATGGTAAAGAATCGATTACTAAGGTGTTCGCTGCGAACACCCTGATAATCGATCTTTTTTCATAGGTTTAAATGGCATAACAATCGATATATCGCAATTCACGCCACGCCACTGGCTCTGACTTTTGGGCTCTTGGGAACTAAGAAGCAAACCGGAATCTAGCAACCTCTTTAATTTTTTTTTATATTTGTGGCTTATTCTTTTCGCCGTTTCCACCACTCGGGAGACCGCCTGCGCCTTCACCCAGAGATTTGGGAGTTTCATCGCCGGTTAAAGTAGTGCCCCCGCTCCTTGTACCCCCACTCATAGTACCCCCGCTCATAGTGCCGTTCCCGCCTTTCTCACCAGATTCGTGCTCCGACTCAAGCCCCGAGCTACTTTTGGTTGAGTACTTTTTACCACCAGCGTCATTACCACCACCAGCGCCTCCACGAGCTTCGCCTCCAACGCCGCCCCCAGCGCCACCACCCTCACCAGTGCTCCTCACTGAACGAAGACCAGCGCCCTATTTTTCCAAACAGAAAATCGTTGGTACATTATTGAATTATTTTATTGGAGACATTTGCCAACTTGGGCTACTAACCCTAGCCTGCCGAACAAGTTTTTTCCACTAGATTGCCAATTCCGGGACAGTTTAGACCCGTATATAAAATACACAGGATCTTCTTTTAGTTTAGGTATGCAACCATTCAACCCATCTATGTTAATAAGGTTGCATAGCTTCCATTTTGTAATATTTTAACTTGGCCAGCATGCACAGAGAAAAAAACCTCGAGTTTAATCTGCATTGGACGCCATCCAGCTCCTCATATTTTTTACGGGAAAAACGAAGCAAATTTTGAGTGTGTATCCCCCATACTCTCAGGAAAATTCATGAAAAGTTCGAGGCATATGATGCTTAAATTCTCTGTTAAAAAAACTGGAAGTGATCAAACGAAAAGTGGAAGTGAAAAGTGGAAGCGAATTGTGGTTAAACTGATTTTCTGCTCTTTACATCGTAAATGCATCGTTCTAAAAATCCTTAAAATATATGTGTATTAATTCATTCAATAGTAAGTCACAAAAAAGGTACCTCCTCAAGAGCCGTAACTGCTCCATTTTCGATGTAGCATAACAGCAAGGAACTGCAAATCTGTGAAAGAATAAACATAAAAAATAAATTAGTATGTATGAGGAATGGAAAATGAAGGTTGTCTCTCCTCTTTTAAGTGGAAACTAAAAAGAGTTCCCATAATTTTTTTTCTGCTACATATTTTCTTTTGGATTGCAATAGATTTGTAACGGCACCGCCGTTCGTCATGTAAAATGAATCGTGGATCTGAAGGATTAACATTTCTCTTACATTCTACAATTTTTATATTCATGGGCCGTTTATTTAAATGATTTTTCTGTTTCATAATATGAATCTCGCATTGTTTTATATATTATAAATCAAATAATAATTTCTAGTCGCCTTCATTTAGTCAGAAAAGAATGATGGACGAAAATTTCAATTTTATATAGCTTTCATTACTCACGCATATTAGGAGAAGGGTGGTGAATCTTGGAACCATTTTCACTGCACAGCTTCACAATAACGACAACAGATTCTATAAATGCTCCCACAGTACAACAGCGAACGTTTTATACTGCCGTGTGCCGTTCTGGCCTCGAAAAATTAGTTCGACATTGATACTGTTTTCCAAAGATTGAAGATTTTTATTTGAGCTGCTCAAACACAAAATGAAAATTTAGAATTTACACCGATTCTGCTGTGCTAAGGAAGAACGCCGTATGAACATTCGAGAGTTGCCAAATTTCTCTTGATGAAACACGTATTTTTGACAACATTCCAGCATATTTTTCCCTGAAATTTTCAGATATTTTAGATTAAATTGCGTACAAAATTGTCTGAAAATTTTGGAAAATAATATTCGCAATTTTCCCAATTAACTCGGTTTTTATCTTTGGAAACTTGACAACGTCTGAAGGCTCATAAAGCGTTTTTCCTTAGCACGGCAGTATTCACGTGAACATATGAGCGGAATGGAATATGTTTGATCCCGGTGTCCTCATTTCCACGACCATGGAAAATTGTTTGGAATAAAAATTTAGAGGCACTGAACAAATTTGGTTGCCACGGTGGTATTTACTCCCATCTTCGCTCTATCGCTAACGAAAATATTAACCCTATTTAGTCAATATGTAAGTGGAATTTTAGGCCAGGTCACGCAAGTGGGTGGATAAAAAAAGAATATTGCCAGCACTTCCTTTCGACAATGTTGTATTCAGCGCAGTGGATGAGTTCCAGACCTAAATCACAACACAAGGCCTACACGTGTAATAACAATAATTCCGGTCGCAGAAGCTACGCGAATTGTCCCCCCCCCCCCCCCCCCGAAGTAACTTTCATTACAAGCGCAACATTGTAACTACGAATATGAAAAAGTATAATCACTTTGAAAAATCACCTAGAATTTATATATTCAACTGATTTAAATGGAGTGTTAACACCGTTGCCAACTTGCTGGAATAAGCCAGGAAAAATCAGCGGGTTGATTGTTGAATCGTTATCGAATGACCAATTGATAGCTCCCTACTTTACAATGCTATATATCGAGCAAGGTCATTCGATAACGATTTAACCAGTGGCGTGGAGTGCTTTGCGATACATCGATTGTTCTGCCATTTAAGCCTATAATAAAGAATCGATTATGAAGGTGCTTGCTGCAAACACCCTGATTATCGATTCTTTCCCATAGGTTTGAATGGCATAACAATCTATATATCGCAAAGCACGCCACGACACTGGATTCAACAATCGACCTGCAGAAGATCTGACAAATACTCTCTTTTCTGCACCGAGACATCGAAACTTTCATAGCCAGTGGCGAGGCGTGAATGATCGATTATCGATATTCTCCTATTTGAAGCTGCGGTAAAGAATCGATTTTTAAAGTGTTCAATGCGAACTCCCTGTTTATCGATCCTTTTTCATGTGCTTTAATGGCAGATCAATCGATATATCGCAAAGCATGCCACGCCTCTGTCAACAGTGCTGCCGTGCTAAGGAAAAACGCCGTATGACCCTTCAGGCGTTGCCAAATTTCCTGGATAAAACACGAATTTCCTGGTCAACTTATGAATGTTTTCCTTCCAATTTTTCAGATAATTTTTTCCGCGATTTCATTTGAAGTTCCTGAAGATGTCAAGGAAAAATATTCTTAATTTTTCTAAGAAATACACATTTTAAAGGAGAAAATTTGGCAACTCTTGAATGTTCATACGGCGTTCCTCCTTATAACGGCAGAGCGGGTGAGTGATGCTCCACCGAAAACTCGAATTTGGAACGAGCAACCCTAGAACAGCTTGCTCTAGGAGCAGTCTGAATCGGATAGAGGCGTTAGCGGTCGGGGTGGATGGGGTATCCGTGCGAAATCTGTCCGCGAAAGTGAACTGGGTGTCATGCCCGCTTGAATGTGATCGGACAAATTAATTTCCCCTCGGCTTGTGTCTGCAACGCCTTCATGATTGATGACGCAACCTGCAACTCACGGATGTCTCGTTTATCACCGAAACCGCGATCCCATCTCCTCTTCGGCATGGCTCAACCGTCCCGTTCCGCGGGAAGTCATGTTGTAAGCGTTCGATCCAACCGGATCGGTATCTCAGAGACACGGTTTTACCCTCTGACGCTGAAAGATCAATTTTCGTCTTGATTTTATTCCGAAGAGATTATTATAGAAATGGACGACCTTTTGCAATGAGGAACTACTACCTCTAATTCATCCATGAAGACACCTAGGTGCTCGAGGGAATTAAATAAACATACGTTGTTTCAAATCAAGCCAGAAATGGTGACTTTGCACAAAAAAACTTTATTGCTTCATCTGAAAGTGTTTAATAAGCTCATTTTGCAGTATGTTTCATAATTTCTTTCTGAACTGGGAAATCGTAGAAAAATAGATTTAATAGTGAGGAAATGTGCCACCTTTTGACGTCATATGGCGGCATTTTCCATCGAAACACATGTATTCTGGCAAATTAGGTTATTCTGTAATATTTCCTCCAATAATTGTTAAATTCAGAAACCAAAGATGTCCTCGTGCTTAGTTTTCTTATCAAATACAAAAATTTCAGACACCTGCAAATTCTCCATTGTAAGTGAAGTCCAAATAAGCTTTTGCACTTGGAACTATGGTAGCAATCGTGGGCCCGCTTCAGATATTTCCCTAACTGTTAAGCGAATACCTCTTATTATGTTTAGCTCATCTACAAGAATCAAGCTTCAAAACACGATTCTGTGCTCAGCGCAACTGACCCATTCGTCCATGATATCCTAGGTAAAATTTCAATAATGAAGAATATATTGCAGCGCAACATTTTGGACCAAATCCAGTTGTCAGGGTGGCAAAATGTAATGAATAATAAAATCTTGAAATTTCTCCTGAAATATTTCATGAAATTGCAGAAATTTATGAAAGACATTGAAAAACACCGGCTCCTTTTCATGTATCGTAAAAGTAACGATTGTGACTTTCCTCTATTTTCGTGTGTTTGATCGCGGGTTGTATACTGTAGCCCTGAAAAATCTGAAACATTTACAGCCTCGTGAAATTTCATGGAATATTTCACTGGAATTTCCAATCTCTCATGTCTTTCTTACGTTCCATGCCACCCTGTCGGTGGTCCACCAGGAGATAAACATTTCCGCATCGATGAAATTTCCGCGCGTAACTCGAGTCTGATCATGAGCGCCGGCAACGAGGTACTCGAAGTAGATTAAGACGTAAACAGTGTCCATAGCGTAGTGCGGGATACCTTTGAAATGCCAAGGCCGAGCTGTCCTGCCAGAGTCAAGAGCGGCGATGCTACTCTGAGCAGAAACCGCGCAACTCCCAACGGGAAACTGGAGGAGATACGCGGTTTTAGGATGGCGAAATCATGTTCCCCGGCTTGTTGGCTGTGCATGTCTGCGGTGAAGACTAAGGAGCAGCGTAAATCCGAGGAGACGAACTGAAGCGCACCGAAGTGCTTTGTAGTGACTGATAATTAATTGCGTTCCCGGGACTCCCGAAGCTTCGAGTCGGCTCCCGTTCGAGCCGGGAAAATCAAAATGCGAAATTTCCAATGAGAAGAATCACTTCACGAGAACAAATCCCGATGCTCTACATAAAGTATAGAACTCCAATAGGCAAATAATCATTAAGTTGAGGAAATTCACTCAGAAACACGAAAGATAATATGACCGGATCCGTGAATGGGGGCCTTGCTTTCGGGAGAAAATTTTCCTTCACTTTTTGCGAACATTTCAACCAAGTTTTGGTGCAACCTGATTGGGTCATTTCCGGTCTAATACTGGCCTAAACACAGATCTGAGAGATGATTTTGGAGAAAAAAAAAGAATTTTTGGGAATTAACTGCAAACTCATAAAACCCGGCACCGGCCAAAAATCGGCCGGACCCATATTTAGGCCAGTATTAGACCCAAAAAGAGACCGATAATGAACAAATCCCGATGCTCTCCGTAAAGTTTAGACCTAAAATCATTAAAATTGAATCATTAAAATCATTTCCGTCACCATAAGGACAGAGTACTCTATGTTCACGACCTAAGTTCTGTTCTCACAACAGAAATATTCTGTGAGTATAACAAAGAAAGTGCAGGAGCCCTGGGAACAACATATACACAGGAAAACCGAAAAACAAAGCGGGGACGCTACTTTAATATTAAAATTCCATCGCCTTGCTGAGGCTCAGGGATACAACTATTTGAACTCTCCGGAACGCGTGAGGTATCACTCCTCAATTAAATGCGTTTTCGAATCATCTGTATTTTCATGACGAGATTGTCCGTATTTTTTGCATTATATTGTTGATTTGAGTTCCGTTTATTATTTAGTTCAATTACTCCTGCTTCATACTTTTTTAATTTTTCCCGCAAAAATTATCCATTTGCGATTTGCATTCCTGGCTTTAGTGCCCTTAAATCACGGCCTTAACGGTCGAAACTGCAGTAGCGGTACAGGAAAACCGAAAAACCAAGCGGGGACGCTACTTTCATATTATAATTCCACCGCCTTGCTAAGGCGCAGGGATACAACTATTTGAACTCTCCGGAACGCGTGAGGTATACGCCTCAATTAAAGGCGTTTTCAAATCATCTGTGTTTTCATGACGAGATTTTCCAAATTGTTTTGCATTTTTTTGTTGATTTGAGTTCCTTTTATTATTTAGTTCAAATACTCCTGCTTCTTAATTTTTAATTATTCTGCAAAAATTATCCATTTGCGATTTACAATCCTGGCTTTAGTGCCCTTAAACATCGGTCCTTACGGTTGAAACTGCAGTAGCGGCACAGGAAAACCGAAAAACCAAGTGGGGACGCTACTTCAATATTACGCTTCCATCGCCTTGCCAAGGCGCAGGGATACAACTATTTGAACTCTCCGGAACGCGTGAGGTATCACGCCTCAATTGAAGGCGTTTTCGAATCTTCCGTATTAACATGACGAGATTTTCCAAATTGTTTTGCATTATATTGTTGATTTGAGTTCCGTTTATTATTTAGTTCAATTACTCCTGGTCTCCTGCCTCATAATTTTTTAATTTATCTGCAAAAACTATCCATTTGAGATATACAATCCTGGCTTTAGCCAGAATTGTATATCTCAAATATATTTAGCCTGGCTTAGCTTTTGACGTCAACCGCCGCAGTTGTGAATACTATGGCTTCTTTCACGCTAGTATTGGCCATGTTTAAATCAGAAATCGATTTGCACAAAGGATTATGCTACTTCTATTTACATGGTAATGAATTTAACCGTCAAAAAAGTGAAGTTTTAATGCTTGAAACGGCAACAATGGTTTTGACAGACAGATCTACGTTTTCTCCTGAACCCTCTAAAACATGTGAGGTGAGAATTTAGAGTCGTTGGCAGGGCATCAAAGGGATAAAGGAGCTGACATAAAGAAGAATGGTATAATTTTCACAAGCTAGGAGAAGGAGATTTGTCATGAAATATGAGCAGAGACAAGTCTACACGAAGTCGCTAAAGATATAGTTAGCTAGGCGTTATACCTTTTTGTACGCGTCTTCCTAAGAAGCTGAAGGAGACCTTACTTTGTAATTCCTAGTACCTTTTACATTTTGTGACCGTTTTTGAGAAAAGGGAACTTACTTTACAGGCACTCGAAATTGATGCTTTTTAAGTTTAACACACAGGAGAGTGTCCTGCCAGCAGTTTATGACTTATAAACCGCCCTTAAATGTCAAACCAAAGTAGAGCCATACCAGTTTGAAGTTCACAGTTAAGAAAGCATGGAAGGATAGTTAATCCAAACCTGCAATGTTCAGAGCATAAAATTGCAACTGTGTAGCACTGTCACGTTGTCATGTGAACCTAATAGTTAGGCCGATATAGAACTCCGTACTCACGGTTATATAGCTAATGTCACACGATCGTTGGTGATATCAGTATATCGATGTCATGTGTTGTGATTGGCTTATTCGATGACTTGGACCAATCACAGCATTCGACCTTGATATATTGATAGCACCGTTTGATCGTGTGACAAGAGCTTACAACTGACCCTTTTTCTCTCTGTGCACGGTCTAAAATGATGATGTTAAATACGTGGTTTTTACGAAAATTTGCTCCATGCTAAGAGTCAGAGCGAACCCAGAAATTCCATACGAGAGGTTTAGCCGTTTAGCCTCAACGTTAAGGGTGTCAAGGCTTAAAGCCTATAGGTTGTCGCGCATCTCGGGAATTTGTTTTATTTCGGGTAGAGATTATTCGGAGTAAGGCTAACGCCGTGCGGAACTAAATGCACAACCCCAAAAAGCGGTGGAGTGTGGGGCAGAGACCCGGGGGTGAAGGGCGGGGGGGGGGGTGGTGGTCCTCAAGTTTGTCGGGTAAACAGATCGGGTAACAGACGCGCCAAGGCCCCACTTCGGGCTTAAGGGATTAAGCCACGGCTGAAAATGACAGGCGACATTTAGGATCCAACGCCATCCCTGTTGCCTCTCTTGAGCTTCTCTCCACGAGGTTATTTGAAATTTGATTATTTATTCGCCATAATCGGCAACGCGGAGCGGATGGGGATGTTGTCAGCTGTGGGTTACAGCGTGGATCAAATGTGGGTACTCTTTCCGTGAAGTGAAAAAAGATGGAGACGAAATTAATCCGAAGTATCAATTTTTTAGTACCTACCGTGGAATGGGGAACTGGGATGGGTGCAGAAAAAAATTCCCCTGAAATTTCTGAGAATATAGGCGGATCGGACATTTTGAACAGGATGGGGACTGCAAAGGGGTCCGGCCCCCCCTGACAAGATTTTCGAATTTTTGGAAACTGAAACTGAAAAAAATCAAGACTTTTCAGAAATAAAACTGAGAATCTTAAGGCCAGATTGATAAAGGAAAATGTGGTCACAAAGTGCGTTCCGTTTTATGTATTTACACAACTTAGGTCGGTAGATGACCCACCCGGAAAGGATACTAGATATTTTCAGATAATTGCTCCCCATTCTTTTAAACTATTCTTACAGTTGTTTTCAAAGAAAAAAAATTTGAATGCACTCTTCTGTTTCTCTCAAATTAACACGTATTGAACTTGAATGTCCCGTCCTTTGCTGTAAATGCTTGAATAATTATTTTCAGGGTATTGGGTAATTCAATATTCCGTTCTTTTCCGAGTTAAAAAAAAAACAAAGATGTTAAAAACTGGATTGATAATGCGCATTTTTAATGCGTGCAAAATTTATAAGGTTGAAAAATATGAATTCAGAGTATTTGTTCGAACTTGATATATTCTTTCCTGTCTAGGCCCAATGGGGGAAAAATCAGTTTTAAATGAGAAACTACGACGTTTGATGCCGTCATCACAAAAGTTTCTCATTTAAATTTGAAGAATACGGTGAAGTCCCCCATTCAGTGGTATTTCCTTGATGATACCTACCTCATTTTTAAGGTTAAATCTCTGTTTTTGCGTTCTGGATTTTTAATGCGAAGTTTTATCGTTCAACTGATAAAGCTCTCATGCATCTGTAAAATTAAATTTTACGTTGAGAAGTTTACCAGTAAATTACCTAAAACTTTCGATAACTCTATCGGGGAAAAGAGGGCGAGTACAAGGGATAAGGGGCCTTCACAACATATTCTAAGAGGGCACCACGCAACTCGCTTCGAGTATCATGAGGTATGTTTTTTTGCATAACCGATTGATTGAGGGCGATTTTTACGCTTGACACCGGTCCCTCTTAGTCTCACCGCATGCGTCAGTGCAGCTGAAAATGCGGGGTTAACTGGAGGTCATGAAGGACATAGACATTTTTAGTACTCAATGAGAGATGGCATTTTCTCGTCTTGCTCGAGTTTTCCCTGCATTACGAGTTTCTTCCGGACGCGAGAACGAAAAATTGTCAACATTGGACTGGAACCAATAATCTACCGTGCGAAGGAAGAACGCCGTAAGAGCCTTAAGGGGTTGCCAAATTTCCTTTGATGAAACTGAACTGAATTTCCTGGTAAATTCATGTTTCAGATTCACGATAGTAAAGTTCCTCCTTCTTATACATGACGATTAATTCCAAAATTACAAGAGGGGAAATTTTCCATTTTTATCTCGTTAATCGAGGAAAATAAGGGAATGTTTTGAGGTGAGAGCAGCGATATCCTGGTGTCAAATTTTATACTTCTTAAAATACGCAATAATCAAAGCTCGAGGAGTCCCCAATGCTGCCTTGTTAGAGCAGACGTCTTATCTACCTATCTTGTTCAACATGTATAAGCTCTTCAGCTTTGTATCACCGGCTCTGATTCACAGAACAAAACGCAAAATCATTCTGTGAACACTTCGGTATCGATGCGAAAACATGGAGCCTGTTATCATGACTTTGAACAGCAGTTAAATACAGCAGCTTTGAATGATTCACAATGCCCCCGTGTGACTTTACAAACAAAGTGGTGAATATCACACGTGTATCTGTTATCGGAGGAACTTTTCAACTTTTTTGTAGAGTGTTAGTTTTAACGCTCGGCGTTCGTTCTGTGAGAATTTCGATACCGGGAAAAGCGGTTCAAAACAAAAAAAAAAGGAGTGTGATAATTCGTGAAATAAACATTGTGAAATGTCTAGGTGAAGGGCCTGTGCAGGGGGCTAAATATTCTGAAAACTGGAAATATCAGCAGGAATAAAATCACATGCAAACAAGTTAGAGAAAACAAAAAACATGTTATGGATATGATGACTTTCCTAGCTCAAGTTTTCGAAAGTTTTAATTCGATGGTGAAAATTGATCCGGTTTTCATTCATGTGTTCGGTGTCATCAAATTAATGCCTGTCAAAAATCGAAAATTTTGAAAAAGATTGAACTTTGATCAAAAATGTCATTATTATTGACTTATTGTTGAAATATCCGAAAATCTATTGAACATAAGTTCAAACCTTTGTAGATCCTCAACATTTGACTATTCGCCCTAACACTTTGTCAACTACAAACGGAATCGTAGATCTTCGTACGAGTTTCTTAGAGTTTTGGTAATTTTGCCAACGTGGGCCCTAAATTCAGTCCATGACTGGAATCTCATTATAGAAAGAAAAAACCTTTTCTTTTAAAACCCTCTTGCGAGGACATTAAGTGCCCGGGTGCACTGAAAAAAAAAAAAAAAAAAAAAAAAAAAAAAAAAAAAAAAACATTAGATCTAGAGTCCAGACTCTTTAAAACATCGACAAGAAAAAGTACTCTTGATTCAATCAGAATCTAGCTTAAATCAAGAACCTAGCCTCTTAATTTAAGCGGATTTCGTTTTGATTCAAGCAAAAATCCGATTGAATCAAGAGTATTTTTTCTTGTCAATGTTTTCAAGAGTCTGGACTCTAGATCCAATGTAATTTTTTTCCACTGTGGGTTTTTCTCTCCACAATAAAATTTCAGTTTTAGTGTGAATTTAAGATTTTGTAAACTGCCTGATTTGACTATTGACCTGACCTATATCGACGAGCTAAAGCATCGTCCTGAATGCGGCGCCTAGACAAATCGACTCTTGAGGCATTTCAATGCGTTGGCATCAGATACTTTGAATGGTTGAGTGGCATGCTGCTGGATTGGTGTCCGGGATTGAGACATAAAGCAATAACAAATCGGTCGTCGTTTAATCCGTCACAATGTGAGCATTGCTTGTCGCAGGTGATTCATCGTCCGGGGCGGGTCGCGGGGCTTTCATGGTGCACGGTCGAGTCGCTACTACTCGGTGTAGTGCCTTATTGGCCTCACTCTGTGACCGTTGCTGGCTCTCCTCTTTCAGCGGTGCGTTCAGCTTTTGCCATGGTGCAAAGTCGCCTTTGAGATAGACATTTTGATTACTTTCAGCAACAGTGAATAATTAATTAGACTGTGTCAAGCAGAACACTGAAAAAAAAAAGATTGGTAGAATTTACCATTCCCTCACGCTGTATTTCACACAACGTGAAGGAATGGTAAATTCTACCAATCTTCGATTCGATTCTGCTGAAGGAATGGTTTCCTGTGCCAGTATATCTTAAAGTTTACCTTTCTTCTGGCAGAATTGACTCTAAATTGACGCCCGTGAATTCTGTGTGAAATACAGCATGAAGGAATGGTAAATTCTATCAATCTTTTTTTTTTTCAGTGAAAGGAATCAATCCACATCAGCTATTGCCAAATTTAATCGGGCTATCCGATGTTTTTTATGAGAGCGGTTGTGCGGATTTTTTTTTTTTTTTTTTTTTTTTTTTTTTTTTTTTTTTTTTGCAAATTTTAGCGAATTATTTGCAAAGTGCGAAGCAACCCTGGTAAAAATTGGCAGTAGAATCTGTGTTCCAAAATACCATAGACCTAAAGCCGGCTGTGAGATTTTCAATAGCTTCTATAGCCGGCTGCACAATTTCTTATATCCTTTTATAGCCGATGGCGATTGAGCAACAGTCAGGCGATAAAGTGTATGCTAAATGTTACTAATTACGGATGCTAGGACTGTTTTTGGATTACCGCTCTATTTTGGGCCGTAGTATCTTGATTTATTTTGCGCGGAAAGCTCCGTACTTTTGAAGGATGCCTGCCATTCCTAATATGTTGGAGCGCCTTCAACTTCGTATGATAATGTGCAATACCTCTGGTGTGAAATAGTTGCTTCAAGCGCCGTGGCACGCTGCGGCGCGGCGGGCGGGCAGCCAGCGCGAAAAGCGCCTCAGCGCCTACAAACCTAACAGGGATACTTCACGCATTGCGCCATGCGTGAAGTATCCCTGTTAGGTTTGTAGGCGCTGGTGCGCGCTTATCGCTGGCAGCACGCCGCTCCGCTCTGTGTTAGGCTCCAATATAATCTTGCGGAGTCAGCGTTTTTCGGCTCATGATTTTGAAATGTTTGCACAACCTGTATGGATTATTCTCATTTTAATTGATGAAAATAAATATGTATTAAAGGAAAACATAATGTATGTTTTGTGAATATTATGGTGGTTCCGTATCAAACTTAATGATTTCCAAAGCACACAAATTTCTACAATTTCTTATAGCCTTTTATAGTCGATGGCGATAAAGTGTAAAGCCCGGCGATAGGAACTATAGCCCGGCTGCATACTTTTTTATCGCTTCGTATAGCCCGGCTATATTATTTGCTCCGCTTTCTACAGCCAGCTGTATGATTTTCTATTGCCTTCTTTAGCCGGTTATAAGAATTCCTATGGTATTTTGAAACGCAGCTCCTATCGCCAATTTTTACCAGGGAAAGTCTTTAAAAATTTCAAAGGAACCCGCACAAACGTTCTATCGTATAAAATTATATTGCCCAGTTAAATTCGGCAATAACTGATGTAGCTTGGTTCCTTTCTACTAAACGCGATCCAACTATGGTTAGTTATGAAAAAATGCATTTGTTGAAAGAGAAAAACGTGGAAAAATTCAGAGCTAATGGGAAAAATGCATAGCAGAGCATTCGGATGGGTTCGTAAAGTGATAAGGAGCGAGAAGGAGCATTATCTTTACATTATTGCTAGTTTCACTGGCCTTCTTACCGAAAATGTCCTCAATTCATAACAAGATTGGAAATGTCGTCTCCCGGACGAAGGCACGTAACTTCATTCCGAGGCTGCAAAATTGACTAACAGAATTTTTTTTAAAAGGATGAATATGTGTCGTTTTCATCCAAAATTATTCCGATCTTCAAGATCAGAAGAAAAATCAGTGGAATTTTAAGTTTGAATTCCCAATATTTTCACGGTAAAAATGTCATTTGCGAGGGGACATTTGGCAACACTGAAATGTAATTACGTTCTTCCGTGATGGCCTGGTTACACGATCAAATTCCCGTCAAATTCCGATCAAAATGATGACCAAGATGGCGGTCGAGAGTTATCTAGATTGACGAGTAAAATTAATTAAAACAGCGTGTTGATTGAAATGAGCATGGAATAAGCACCGTTTTGTGGAAATCAGATGAAGGATGAGCCCCACAGCTCCATCATCTACCATCAAATTTTTGCAGGCCACAGAAATTTGATGGTAGATGAAGCGCACCAGTCACCATTTAAACAGAATTTGACGGGAATTTGATCGTGGAACCAGGCCATACGGGAAACGTCGATTTGACGGAATGCTCGAAGCGACTATTTGCCTGAAACATGTGAAACATGGCATCGAGGGAGCGGATCGCTTACGCCTTTTTGTCGGGTCACCTTGACATCACACGTTTTCTGGATCGCTTGAGATTTCCCACTCGCGCCGCTTCTGAGTTCCAGCTCGTTCGTTGCCTGCTCGCCGCGGCTGGATCCCGAAATGGCGACATGACGTGGTGCGACGCGGTGCGACGCGACGAGCCGCGGCGACGGTCAAACCGTCCGCTTCGGCGGCAACCTTTGTAACGCCATCTTCTCGTCCGCCTTTGTCCGGACTCGCTCAACAACAACGGCCGATCCGGGTAGTTTCATACTTGAAGGAAGCACAATTGATCGAAAACTAAACCAAGTTTAAAACATTTCGGAAAAATTATTTCCTTCTTCAGGCCACGAAGAAGGAAGGTGGCCACGAAGAAGGCCACGTGGCCTGAAGAAGGAAATAATTTTTCCGAAATGTAAATGCGATAAAAAAAAAACCCGTAAGTTATCTTTTCGTCCCCGGTTTTCTTCAGATATTCCTTGTCTTAAGCGACGTACATTTCGGAAAAATTATTTCCTTCTTCAGGCCACGAAGAAGAAAGAAGGCCACGAAGAAGGCCACGTGGCCTGAAGGAGGAAATCATTTTTCCGAAATGTACGTCGCTTAAGACGAGGAATTACTGAAGAAAAACTGGGACGAAAAGATAACTTACAAAATCAATAATAACTGCAGAATAAACTGCAAAATCGATAATACTTAAAAATACAATGGAGTTTACCAGTCGGATGCAAATAATGGTGTGAGGTTCACGAGTGCACTGTGAAATAAGTGAGTATACAACGCGTTATATACAACAGGTTGTAGAAATCTGGGTTCGTCACATTCCACATGCTGCATTTATCTATCTACGTGGGAACCGCAGATATAATGAATATTTTAGATATTCCATTGTAATTTCGTTATCACTTATTAGTGGGTATCTGAGCATCGATTAAGATGCCTCTGATGACGAAAAAAAAAAGTTGAAAAATTGAATTTCGAGCCGCTACGGACACGATCTGGTCCATAGTACGCCGCGCTGACCGCGTAAAGTATTCACGCCAACCGCTGCTGAATGCACTGTGTTTGACGCAATGCGTGAAGTATTCATGCAGTCTTGTAGGCGCTATGCGTTTCACGCCAACCGCTGCTGAACGCACTGTGTTTGATGACGCATTGCGTGAAGTATTCATGCAGTCTTGTAGGCGCTAATATGTGTTACATGCCGACAGCCGCGCTGAAGGCTTCTCCTTATCATCTCAAGTCCTCGTCATCGTTGCTCTCCGCGCCGCGTCGCTCCAGGCGTAATTACGTGTTTGGATTCTCTCTTAACTCGACTAATTAAAGGTGCTGTCTCTTGTATCACCAAAAGACGACAAAATTAGAAATTACTAAACTCTCAGGAAATGAGAGATTTTGTCGCCTTTTCTCGTTTGAAATTTTTTTTCTGAATCCGATTTTTTATACCTACATTTAAAACAATTGCAAGATTTGCCGCCCCCAAATTTGCCGCCATGGGTCGCGGCCCATCTGGTCATTCCCTAAATTTGGCCCTGCTTTTCGATAGCCGCAAAAGTCATGAAAATCGGCCCGATAGAACGCTGGAAATAAGTGTTACCAGGTATGCAAATGTAGGAGGTCTCGGAGCTTATGGTATAAATATCACAACTCCTCGTGACATGCACGAACTTTTATGTAAAAATTAAAAACCATTCCCTCATATTGATTTACGAATGAAGTTTCAAAATTTTCTGATGAAATGAGCTCGCATAAAAGTTTGACGAGGTTTTGATGTTATTTGATCTTGCAATTTTCACTCTTCTTGTCGCGTTCCTTATTTATGGCCAACCCCTCGAGACAAATTGAAAAATGTCGTCATCCTTCGTAAATTTCTTGCGCTCCAATTGACTTTACAACATTGCAGCGCGGAAAGCGGGTCTCGTCGTCTTATACTCCTTGAGGCTCGGAGATTCTCGAAATTCCCGCTGAGCGTTCTATTTTAACCTCTAATTTAAGTGGGGAAAGGGTTGGCGAGGCGGTGTGTCGACAGGGCGCCAAAACAGGGGCTGGAAGAAGGTGAAAAATCAGAGTGTGAGGAGGGGGGCAGGGGGTGGCACTAATAAGATTATGACGCACTCGTGTGCGCCCCGGGAATGCACGCTCCCCGTGATTTAAATGGGATTTACGGACGATCTCAGTCAGCGTTGCCAAATCCTCCACCAAAACGTTCATATTTACCCTAACAATAGCTGAAAATCAAGGGCGATACGCGAAAGTCGGCAACACTGGGTTTCCATTTAAATGCATTTGTGAAACGATTGATGTTTATCTCAGCAGCCGCCTCGCCGAAAATTGAGTAATTTCAACGGCGGAAAAATACAAGGATCTCTGCGGAAAGTAAAAAATCGAAGGAATTTTAACAAAATTGGCAGCATTAGAAAACACAATTTTTCATAACTTTCAATAACATTCATTCAATTTTCAGTAGTCTCGATCGATCAGTTACGCTGGTCACAAAATCGAGTTTTGATACCTGCTTATAAGAAAGTGTGTTCTTTTGGAAATTAGGGTGACCTAGTCTTCCTCCATCACATTTTGGTGGTCAAACTTCCAAACCGCGTATCTCTGTTTGCGAAGTTGCAGACTCCCTATCATACTTTTTTTTCGTTTTTTGTTTTCAATTGAGAACTAAGCAATGTCTGCGCTAAAAAACTCCCGTGATTTTTTTTTTCACTGTGCGAAGTAAATTCTGAAATAGCTTCAAAGAATGATGTTGATTTGTTCTTCTCCAAAGAAATAAAATAGGAGCAGAGGGTTTTAAACGCCGCACACGAAATGCGTAGCTCAGGAGTTTCATCGTTGCATGCTCGTGGACACAATTCGTCGTCTCTCGGACGAAAGAGCGTAACTCCATTCCAAGGTTGCCCAATTGACTCAGTCAACTTAGGTATTTATTTTACAAAAATGTTCCTGGTAATTTTTATCCAAAATGTTCCAATTTTTTTAAGAAAATCCGAGGAAAAATTAGTAAAACTTTCAGTTAGAAATGCCCGAGATTTTCCCGGTTAATATGCGATTTGCGAGAGGAGATTCGGCAACATTGAAATGGAGTTACGTTTCCTGAGTAAACCGACTTATATTGTGACCAGCAAAACTGAACCATTTCAAAATCGGAGAGAATCGGCATCGCCGCCGTCGAGCGAGAGGGGTCGAGCCGGGAAATAATCAAGTTATCGACAAGTGGGAAGATGTCGAAAAGCCGGAGGAAACTGTTAACTAGAATGGGAGCGCGGAGCATGGAGAAGTCTAATTTATGTTAATATACGCCGGCCGGGTTGCCGCAGCGGGTATTGAAGGCGCTAGGGCGGGCGGATCCGGGGGCCGCTGCCGGGTCCGGCACCGGCGCGGAACTTTGAAGTTGTTGGAAGCCGAGTCGGAATTCGGAGTCGGATTCCGCTCGGAAGCATCCGCGGAATTCGGATAATCAATCCCCGGAGCCTCATCCCCCACCCCACCCCCGGGGGTGGGGGTGGGGGGTTTTCATGGTGCGCCCGAAACTGCACCCTCTCACCGCCCCCACCGAAAAAGCTGGGAGTCGACCGCTCCAAGAACAAGGTTGGAAAGGATAGGAGATACTCTGCCGTGCTAAGGAAGAACGCCGTATGAGCCTTCAGACGTTGCCAAGTTTCTTCCGATAAAAACCGGATTTCCTGGGAAAATTGCGAGTATCATTTTCAAAAATGTAATAGACAATTTTGTACGCAATTTAATCTAAAATATCTGAAAATTTCAAGGAAAATTATGCATAAATGTTAATTTTTGTGACGGAAAATACAACTATATCAACTCTGGGGTAACTTAAATTGCATAGCCACTGAATTGAAGGAAAACTGAGTTTCAACACTTCTTTGTTACAAAAGTGTTATTTTCTTTATGTTTTTATGACAGGGGGTGGTTTGTAAAGCAAGTTTTCTAAACCGACGAATTTAAAAAGGATCACATGCTATGGCTGTATAGAGAGCGTTAAGACAATAAGCCGGCTCGTGGACGTCGTAAATGAGAATAAAGATTACAAAATGCAAAAGTTAATTTTTATGACGGAAAATACAACTATATCAACTATGGGGTAACTTAAATTGCATAGCCACTGAATTGAAGGAAAACTGAGTTTCAACACTCTTCGTTACAAAAGTGTTATTTTCTTTATGTTTTTATGACTGAGGGGTAGTTTGTAAAGCAAGTTTTTTTAAATTGACGAATTTAATAAGGATCACGTGCTAGGGCTGTATAGAAAGCGCTAGGACAATAAGCCGGCTCATGGATGTAGTAAATGGAAATAAAGAATACAAAATGCAAAAGTTAATTTTTGTGTCGGAAAATACAACTATATCAACTCCGGGGTAACCCAAATTGCATCGCCACTGAATTGAAGGAAAACTGAGTTTCAAAGCACGCTTTTGTTACAATTGTGTTATTTTCTCCGCGTATTCATGATAGAAATGATTATCTATGACTGAGGGGCGACCGAGGAAAAGAAAATATTTACATATTGAATATCTTCTCAAATTAGTAATTCATTCTTGCGTTTTTTGTTTCAGGTGAGTAACTTTTTCCGATTCTTTCTGCTTCTTGCATCCCAGTCAGTGCATTCTTTCGGCGTAAGTTTTATTTTCCACATTTTTATAACAACTATCGCTCAAGACTTTTCAAAAATTCAGGAGTAGCCACGTCTATAATAATGGGTCAGTTGCGCTGGTCGCAGTATCGTGTTTTGATGCTTGCTTCTTGTAGATCAGCTTAAAATAATAAGATTGTCCAAACAGCAACTTTTTACGTTTAATGTTAACAAAGATATCGCCCTTCGAAAAGTCGAGTTTCTGACGTCATCCACCGCGGTATTGACACCCTTGGTTTTTTCCAGATTGCTTTCATCAGTCGGCGTGACGCACACTTGCACTGGTTGTTCAACAAAAATCTCGGATGAAAGCCAGGTGGAAGAAACCAAGGGTGTCATTACCGCGGTGGATGACGTCAAAACCCCAACTTTTCAAATGCGATATCTCGGTTAATATTGAACTTAGAAAGTGGCTGTTTAGGTTGATCTTATTATTTTTGGCTAATCTGCAAGACCCAAGCATCAAAACACGATTCTGTGACCAGCGCAACTGACTCGTTCACTGGGGAAAAAAAACACATTGGATCTAGTGTCCAGACTCTTGAAAACATTGACAAGAAAAAATACTATTGATTCAATCGGATTTTTGCTTGAATCAAAACGAAATCCGCTTAAATTAAGAGGCTTGGTTCTTGATTTAAGTTATATTCTGATTGAATCAAGAGTACTTTTTCTTGTCGATGTTTTTAAAAGTCTGGACTATAAATCCAATGTGTTTTTTCCAGTGCGTCGTTTTAAAAAAACTAACCGGAAGGAGTACAATTTTTACTCCTGGCACTTGATCCTCTTCCCGTTTTGCTTCGGACTCTCAGCATGGTGTCCCTGCCGCCTCCGACTGTTTCTGAGACACAGTCGCTCGACTGCGGGGCAATGTAATATGCTATTCACCGCTGATCCGTGGCTCCGTGGGACGACAATCGCCATAATGCCAGCTTTTGTGGGACGCGTAATCGTCGCAATTAACCGACTGATTGTGGGCTCATTCAATCGTTCCTATTGCATCGACCTCTTACGTGGTATTCTTTCAATAGCAGCGGATTGAATTAACTGATCATTTGGATCGAATCTGACAGAAAATAACTTTCTCAGGAGATCGAGGACTTATATTTACCATCAGGTCAGCTGCGACTGTCCCGGAATCGTGTTTTAAATAATTTTCATACGGATTAGCATAATATAATGCAAGTGTAAAGGGACAATTTCTACGTTCAGTAGTTACGGATATAAGGCCTTTTTGAAGAAACGGTCAAAAGCAACAGCGTTTTTTGGCTGGAAAAAGAGAAATCAGAATTGATAAAAAGGAGGTATGGAGATAATGCACATTACTAAAACGCCTTCAATTTTCCGTATTACCAGGAAACATACTCTGTGCAGTAATAGTCACACATTTGAAGAATCTATCTATGTAATCATCTTTCACACAAGGAACAAAACAAAATTATTGTCAAACAAGGCCAAAAATATTTAAAAACAATTTGAAGAAAATTATTCGTAAGTTTTCCAGGAGATCCGCATTTAATTGAATGAAAATTGGCAACGCCTACAGGCTCATACGGCGTTTTTCCTTACCACGGCAGTATTGAACACCGTCCATTCGGCTCATATGACCGAAGTTTTTTTCTCAGTGTGGGTACTCCACAATCGACCAATCACGAGAGTGGATTCAGCTTCATCTAAGCGAGTCAGACTGGCAAAGATGAAGCTCCTAGAATTAGTTTGCTGAAGTAGAGTACTGACCTGCGAGCAAAAATCAATGACTCGCGGGTAACGGGGTTGCAAAACGTCATGACAGAACTAGAATAGATGAAGTGGTAACCACTGAGGAGGGAGCGGGAAGCATAAGGGCCGAAAATCAAAAGCCCGTGATCTGCTAACTGTGTCAACGGGCGATTTAAGAGCCGGGGTGGGTATTACCGGCGGGCCGAAAGAGTGGGCGTGGGGGGAGGGGGTTCTAGGGGAGATTTTGAGCTGTAATCCAGTCATCGGAACCAGAATTGACGTGGCAATGCTCTTGCCAAACTGTGCGAGTGTCGTTCGTTCGGATGACGCCAAGTATAACGGAGTAAGCTGCGCTTGTTATAGAATCGCATTTCCATGCTGCCATGCTAAGGAAAGACGCCGTATGGGACTTCAGACGTTGCCAAATTTTCTTCGATAAAAACCAAATTTACAGGAAATAATATGAATATTCCTTTTCAAAATTTTCAGACAATTTTGCACGCAGTTTAATCTAAAATATCCGAAAGTCTTAGGGAAAAATATGCATGAATTTCGTCAAAAATACATGTTTAATCACGTGAGAAAAATCAACCCAAATTTGGTGTCAACATGGGAAGTAAAATACGAGGTAACACGAGCTGTTGGTTGATTTTTTGGAGTTCGTTTTCCCTGTGTCAAATTGACCAAATTTTTGGGTCTCCGAGGCCTTATCAAACCTACCATTGAAAAATTATGGACGCATATCGGTGGCGTAAGTCCGTAACTACGTGTCTCGATTGCGGTGTTTGAAAATCTCCGCTCTTATTTTATGATTTGAAAGGAGAACAAATCGACACATCATTCCTTGAAATTTTCGCAGAATTTTCGTGGCAGTGAGAAGAAAAATTCAGGCAAAGTATGACAGGCGGAAGTCTGCCACGTCACAAATCGCGAGATATATAGTTGCGATCTTACACCGTCGATATCTATACTCGTCCAAACCAGGCACTTTAAGTGAATCAGTGAGTACAAAAACACACCAACTCGGTAACTCGAAAATCATCGAAGACAGTCAATTTTTATAAAAGCATTGAAGTTAGCGCATCTGTTCTAACTTGGACCTTTAAAATATCTTTAACCTCGAGTCTGTAATTATCTTTAGTAATTGTCTTTCTACACCAAAAATCTTTTTCCTAGACTAGCTTCTTCACCTACTGTGAGGTTTGGATGTGTCTCGATTATATTCATTTTTTCGAGTTGATGTGTTTACGTTCACACTGATTCAAATGGACCGCGTCTAGCAGAAATGAACCGAGCCACGTCACCTATTGTCAAGTTTAACTGGGCAATTTTATATTTTACAAGGTAAAGTTTGTGCAGATTCTTTTACAAATTTTAAGGAATTCGCTTCCTACTAATACTAGTCAATAAGAGTCACAGAAATTCGCACAAAAATCTGCACAACTTTCTCTTGTAAAAAATAAAATTGCTATCTTAAATTTGGCTACAGCTTGCGTGGCTTGGTTCCTTTCTACTTAGCGCGGTCCAAATTTGGCTATAGCTGCTGTGGCTGGTTCCTCTCTGCTGAGCGCGGTCCAAATCCGTCCATATCGAGTATGAATCAATTTCAAGTGATCCGACAGCCGAGCGAGGGCCCCTCGACGACAAGTGGCGGGATCGTTACGGTAATACCGTATAATACGGTAATACCGCACGCGGGGATGACACCGTATGCACAGCTGCGCCCGGGCCAGGCGAATTAATTTCCAGCCGCGCTCCAATTACCCATTGTACACACTCATTGTTCGAGCCGATGTTCCATGTTCCGTGTTCCGTGTTCCAGGCTCGTGGCTCATCGCTCCCCGAAAGTGCGACACCGACATCCACCATCCACCTCCCGAACAATGGACAAGTGCCACTCTCGCCGTCGCACAGTGGATCGAGTCACTCAGAGAGGTCGGACACGAAATTTTTGACTGAAACTGCAAATTTTTATGTTTATTTTGTCACTTTTCAAATTTTAAGGGGTGATCCTAGAAGGAAATTTTACGAGGAAACCAATGGAACCACTTTTAAAACCTCAAAGCTTTGTATAAACGGAGTTATAAGCGTTTAAAGTTTCCAAATTTTGTCCGACTTCTCCTATTGACTCGATCTGTTGTGCGTCGTCGACACTGCGACACCACGCGCAGCCCTCACCTTCTGCGATTAATCCCGCCACCGCACAGTGGAGCTGCAGTCCCGTTCTGCGGTGCTAAGGAAAAACGCCGAATAAACATTCGAGAATTGCCTCATTTCCTTGGATGAAATGTTCATTTTTGAGAAAAATTGTGGATAATTTTCCTTGGATTTTTATGAATTTTAGATCAAAAAATACGAACAAAATTCTCTGAAAAATTGGAAGGAAAATATCCATAAGTTTACTAGGAAATTCGTGTTTTATCAAAGAAAATTTGGCGTTCAAACATGAATTCATCGGTTTTCTCGTGAAAGTTTCTTTTAGGAGAACTCCTTCAAAATTTATAATGAGGCGAAATGATCATCATAAAGTGAATTTTTAGTCAAATTTCATTTCCTGCTTCTATCAGTGGAACGTTCAACTGGCAGCGCATGGTGGAACAAGTATTCGGGCTAGGGAGGTAGAGCATTTTATGACTAAAATTGCAAATTTTGTTGTTAATTTCGTCGCATCTTAATTTTAAGGAGTGCCTCATAAAGGATATTTTATGAGGGAACCAATAAACCGAATTTAAAACCTCTGCGTTTCGTATTATTGCAGATTTTAAGATTTGGAGTTTTCTCATCATTTCCAACCTCTCCCACTGACTGCCTTGCTTTACTGTGCGCCGGTGTCGGCAGATGAGTCACGGATTTCCGCGCCAAGTTTCAATCCCATCCTTCTTTAGCGATTGACTCCTCTTGAAACCTACTAGTGTGTGAGAATGAATTTTACTTATTCAAAAAGGAACTAAATGAAATTCCAATTGATGATTTTTTTTTATAAGAGAACTGTTGTATGAATGTTTTTGAAAATTTCAGAGAATTTACGCCGTAGAAGTAATCTTCTGAAATTTCTAAAAGAATCCATACTATCGTTCTCCCGTAAAAAAAAATGAACCATCCCATCAAATTTGGCAATGGCTGGTGAGACTTAGTTCCTTTTTGCTTAACATGGTCTAAATAAATTCGAACTGGTTCTGAGCTTGCTGCAAATTTTCCTCTTCTTCCTCTTCTACATTTTAGACTGAGGCCAGAGAACTGTTTGTCTGGCATCTTCCCTCAGTAGTCTATGATCTTCTGGCGAGGAGAATCAGATCAGTCCTTATCTCTTAGGCGGTGAGCCAGATTGCCTTTTCTCTGGACGATTTTGGTCTTGTCAAAAATGACAGAACCAAAATGAAATTAAATGTCTAAGGAAGTGAACGTTGATTCATTAAACTGAATTATGTTTCTACCAAGCAAAAAGTTTGGTTCGCATGACTGAGAGCTCAGTCCTCCGGACTAAAAAGCGCCGATAGAAGTTGTCGGTTTGTGTTACTGAGGTTTCCTGCTTCTACGATCCGGAGGGAGCAAAAGTATATAAATAGAAACAAATTAGACAAATGTATGATTTGAGGGACTGTATGCAAATATATTTAATCCAATTTATCCATGTGCAACTGTATTAAATGTATTCAAAGAGAACTTTGTGCACGGGATTTGCGATTTTTGTAATTCCTTTCGATTTAATTAATTTTCGCATAATTTTTGGCAAAAATCTCTGAGTATGTCCTAAAACCAATCAAAGTTCGGCGAACTGCCCCTATCCTCCCAGGAAATAAAAATGATCAACCTTTCTGCCTACAAAAATATTGCCAAAGATTGACAGAATGCTAGTCTTCTCCTTGAAAGTTGTACAATTTTATCTCCCCAAGAATTTATTAAACTATTGACAATTCATCAAGGAAAATCGGGACTTATCCGTAAAATGTGGCAAGCGTTCTTGAAATAAATCGCTCGAATGAATAGGAGCTTTTGAGACGCCTGCTCTTACTGTCATCGGCAATAATCTCTCTCGACGGAGAGGGGCTGCTGTATGCGCGCGCTGCACCGAAATAATCGCTCGAGCTGAGTTGAACTCCTCCAGTCGTCATAGAAATCCATCGTAGATGACGTTGTCAATAGAGGAGAATTTGACATCTCCAACAGTAAAACAGTATAAAGATGCATAGTTTTTCACACAAATCGGCAAGATAGTAATGGCAAGCCGAGAAAATGCCGAGAAAAAAGGTTGGATGATTTCGACACGGCAAAGAGAAAATAGAGCGATTTCATTGGTGGGGACGGGTAGTTGCAATGGAGAAAAGAGGTAAGTAATAGCCTAACTAAAATAACGGAAGCTTATAAGAAACCCAATAGTTTTTTTTTTTTTTTTTTTTTTTTTTTTTTAAATTTTAAAGTTATTTGAGGTCCTCAATCCATTTGAGGATTCTACAACCTTGAATGAGCATCGGGTTAGGATAAGTGCACATCTATGCTCCAGGCTTTCAAATTTTCAGGGATTGAGGCCGAATGGAATCTGTTTCTGCAGATCCACTCATCAGTTCCATGAAAATTTGTCGCCACCGCTGGGATTCGAACCCGGGACCTGTTGACCTAGAGTCAGACGCGCTGACCACTAGACCAACCTGGCTGGCTGTCCCAATAGTTAGCACATCATTTTCCTCCTTAGTCCATAACAACTACCGTTCCAACTAATTGTGTCGCATCTTTTCCCTTTATCTTTCTTGTCTAGCGCTTTGCCCATCAATCTCAAAAATTAGCTGTTGGGGATGAGATGAAAACACGTCGTAGATACGTTGTAAAATACGTCGGATACGTCCTTACGTCAAAGGAGCGGCGGATACATCGGCAGATTCCCGGATCCGGGGATGTCGTTGGAGGGGCATACTGCCGTGCTAAGGAAGAACGCCGTATGAACGTTCGAGAGTTTCCAAATTTCCTAGAAATTTGGCAATAAATTTCCGATAAAATGTTCATTTTCTAGAATAGTTATGAATGTTTTTCCTTGAAATTTTCAGAAACGCCATGTGAAATTGCGAGGAAAATTATCTGAAAAATGTGCAGGAAAATATCCATAAGTCTACCAGGAAATTCGTGTTTTATCAAAGGAAATTTAACAACGCCTGAAAGTTCATACGGCGTTTATCCTTAGCACGGCAGCCTAACGGGTTTAGTTCCCGTGACGCACGCGTGATAAAAGGACACGACGTTGATCTTCTGACCAAAAAGTAGTATCTGAATTTCCACGTTGGCTCCGAAAAGCATAACGTTATGCGGAGGATAGAGCTCGGGTGGAAATTGAGATACGCCCTTTTGTCCGAGGGGCGACAATGAGGAGGATCGGCGCGGAGTTCTGCCATGCTAAGGAAAAACGCCGTATGAGCATTCGAGAGTTGCCAAATTTCCTTCTATAAAATGATGATTTTTGAGGAAATTTATGGATATTTTTCCTTGAAATTTTCAGGAACTTTAGGTGAAATTGCGAGCAAAATCATCTGAAAAATTGGAAATAAATTATTCATAAGTTTACCAGGAAATTGTTGTTTTATCCAAGAACATTTGACAACATCTGAAGGCTCATACGGCGTTCTCTCTTAGCACGGCAGAGTTGGTAATCTCCGGAAAAGACAGCGAAACTTAACCGGCGGCGGATCAGAAGTTGGAGGAGCCTGCCGTTTGCTCATTATCACCCGGAAACGGGGAGTCCGATTGTCGCGGGGACGGAACTCAAAGAGGGTTTACGTGTAATTCCGCCGAAACAAATCAACCGTCCTCGCGAATTCATTCAAAAACCTCATCAAGGGCTCGCAGTCACAGTCCCGCCCGCGGAACCCCGCTCTGTAAGAAAAGATCTTCGCAAACTCCTCCCGCGCCGCGCGCCGTGCATCTCGGCGGGTATCTAATTACTTTGACGTTGGTGTTGTGATTTTGCATAGTTCTCGTTTTGAAGGAGCTCCTCCTTTTTCTTAATTAACCCGAGATGAGATATGCTGTGTCGCAGGTGTGTATTTTTCAGCTGGTTTTAAAATCCGTCGTTTCCGGGATGAAGGAACACAGCTTTATTTGGACGTATTTCTGCCAAACGGAACTATATGCATTGTGACGTGAGCCCTATTATACATGTGTTCTTATAGGTCTCAGGGCTCATGTCTAAATGCATATAGTTTCGTTTGATTGGAATGCGTCTATTTCATCGTCGCGAAATTCATTTATAAATGGACCGCGTCAAACAGAAAGGAACCACGCCACATCAGCTATTGCCAAATTGAATTGGGCAGTTTAGTTTGTTACATGAAAACGGCTGTGCGGATTTTCGTGCTAATTTCAGTGGATTTTTCTATAGTACGAAGCAAATTTCTTAAAATTTTCAAAGGAATCCACACAAACGTTCTCTCGTAAAAAATGAAATTGCCCAGTTAAATTTGGCAATAGCTGATGTGGCTTGGTTCCGTTCTGTTAAACGCGGTCTAAATTACACTTTTAGGGGCTGGTCATGAGATACCCTAGCCGCTACCGAAACGCGCACTGACGCCTACAAACCTACAGGGCCACTTCACGCAATGCGCAATGCTTGAAGTATCCCTTTAGGTTTGTAGGCGCCAATGTGTGATTCAAGCTGGCAGCACGCCGAGTCGACCCGCAGCGTGCCTTAAACTGGCCCACAGTTTAATATCAATAATCGATCATTCATACCTTCGCCGCTGGTCATTTTATAAACTCGTCGGCACGTAAAAGCACACAGGCAGGAGGAGCCGTTAACTTATCGTTCCGAGGAGAAAAAAGTTTTCTCCGGAACACTACCTAATTTCTTCAAAGAGAAAATAATTCTCTCATTGGCAATAACTTGTCGTTCCGAAGAACGCTCAAACGAACTGTGACAAAAAATAAGAGTTTATACTGTTTAAATGGGAGAATTCGCAACTTTACCTCGTAATATAAAAACCTGGGTCATATTTTTAAATTTTGAAAATAGCGGGCTCATCTAGAGAAAAATTGCCTATCGATAACCACAAAAATAATGAAAATCTGCCCAGTAGAACGCTGGAAGTAAGCGTCTAGCGTCACCAGATATGCAAATTTAGGAGGTCTCGGAGCTTTTAGTATAGATAGCACTCTTTATTTCAAAATCCATCTTTTGGGAGATTTGAATTCTCTAGAAAAAAGACATTTAGGTTAAAGAGACTGAGCTTTGATAGTGTCCAGCAGAAAGTTAAAAATGCCACGAAAATCAGGTCGATTTGAAAGGGACCCATGTTCGTGTCCAAACTGACCGAATTTTGATGGGGTCTTTAATTCCATGAAAAGCAAGCTATCAACTCTCTCCCAGAGACAATATGTTAAATGTCAGAAAGTATTCATTTTTGTTTGTTTCATGAAAAAATAGTTTAAGGAAGTATACACCATCATTTCTAAAAATTATTATCGAACCGGCAAAAATGAATATCTAACCGTCATGAGTACGAAGGTGCTGCATAGAACCCAACAGAATTACAATTTGAGGCTCTGGATGCGAAAAGGACACTTCTCGGAAAAACGAATTTCAAGGAAACATCATTTGAAAGTTCAAGGTCATTTTTTTAGGCTCAAGTTTAATATAACAGTGTCGCGTATTTACTTATGACATGTTATATTAACCTGAAGCCTGTAAAAATGACTTCGAACTTTCAAAATTTTGTTTTCTGAAAACTCTTGTTCCGAGAAGTGATCTTTTTCCATCCAATGCCTCAATTTATTTAGGTTGCATCAAAGCTGTAAAACAAACCAAAATCTGAAAAATCCCCTTGTTTCGAAAATAGACTCAGCGGGGACTCGCTCTCCAGCTGCCATTTATCAAAGCGTATATCCCAACCCCGAAGTCAGAGCTTTCTTCCGCGACGGAGGAGCGACGTCATCCGGCGCCGAGGAACCGGCGGCGGCCCCAACCCCGGGCCAACGAAATTTTAATGACAGAGGATGATGCATAAATGATAGGCCCCCCTCCTCCCCCCGGAATCGCATCGGGCGCCCCGACATCCCGACAAGTGGGCAAGGATCGGGGATAAATGGACCCTTAGGGTGCGTCAAAAAAAATGAAAGTCTGAAATGTTCCGCTCCCCAGGCGGCAATCGATGACGTTTGGTAAAAAAACATGTTTGCCAAAATTTGGGCCAATTTCAACCATTTTAAATGGTGCCAAAGGTCAATTTTGTGACGAAATTATGATATTTTGGTTTAGACCTCGATTTCGTACAAAAAACTCGATTTTACGCTGAAATCGTGCGTTTACGAGAAAAATGCCAAAGAACTCGACTTGTAGAGAATGAAATTTTACACTAGGAGGACGTCTTTGTAACCGATAAAAAACAAATTGAACTAGAAAAACTCAACTCGGTATTTATTTTTTTGGTCCTCAGAATTTCCGAGGTCTTACAAAGTAGAGGTTTAAAAGACTCATTTTTCACGAAAATAAGTCGAAAGAGGGTATAAATGAACTGCAGGCAAGTGTTGAGGATGCAAATGTCATCAGAACTTCCTCAGTTTCAAAAAAAGTTCCAACTATTTTGTACAATCCTCCAAAAAGTGTACGGCTCGAGAAGCAGGATCGTGCTATAATAGTAAGGGGAAAGTGCGGTTTGACCGGGAAAAATTGCGTTAACAAACTTTCCTACCTATGTAATCGTCATCAGTAGGTCCTCCTGAACAACTTCCTAAAAGTTAAAAATGGCCCGACCCCGGAACACCCCTCAAAAAAGTTAAAATTGAAAATGGCGGCCGTAATAAGAGGGTCCGGGAAATCGGTATTTTAAAATGCCCATTCTGTCTCATCATGCGAGGTATCATTTCCTATGTAATTTTGGTCGTAGATTTCATAAATGAATTCCGCAAGGCCCTCCGGCCAAAGGGGGCGCTCCAAATCAAAGATGGCGGCCAAATGTGAAAGGCAGGAGGTTGCATTTTTTTAAATATTCACCGAAGGAACAAGGAAAGTGAAGTGTCTTTATTTTCATGTATTTATGGCCAAGAAACTTAAATTTGATGTTATAAATGTATTTAATAAAGGAAATTAAAGGAAACATACGACTATCGAGAGAAACGTAAGCTCAGAAGGGGCCTTGCGGAATTCATTTATGAAATCTACGACCAAAATAACATAGGAAATGATACCTCGCATGATGAGACAGAATGAGCATTTTAAAATACCGATTTCCCGGACCCTCTTATTACGGCCGCCATTTTCAATTTTAACTTTTTTGAGGGGTGTTCCGGGGTCGGGCCATTTTTAACTTTTAGGAAGTTGTTCAGGAGGACCTACTGATGACGATTACATAGTAGGGAAAGTTTGTAACGCAATTTTTCCCGGTCAAACCGCACTTTCCCCTTACTATTATAGCACGATCCTGCTTCTCGAGCCGTACACTTTTTGGAGGATTGTGCAAAATAGTTGGAACTTTTTTTGAAACTGAGGAAGTTCTGATGACATTTGCATCCTCAACACTTGCCTACAGTTCATTTATACCCTCTTTCGACTTATTTTCGTGAAAAATGAGTCTTTTAAACCTCTACTTTGTAAGACCTCGGAAATTCTGAGGACCAAAAAAATAAATACCGAGTTGAGTTTTTCTAGTTCAATTTGATTTTTATCGGTTACAAAGACGTCCTCCTAGTGTAAAATTTCATTCTCTACAAGTCGAGTTCTTTGGCATTTTTCTCGTAAACGCACGATTTCAGCGTAAAATCGAGTTTTTTGTACGAAATCGAGGTCTAAACCAAAATATCATAATTTCATCACAAAATTGACCTTTGGCACCATTTAAAATGGTTGAAATTGGCCCAAATTTTGGCAAACATGTTTTTTTACCAAACGTCATCGATTGCCGCCTGGGGAGCGGAACATTTCAGACTTTCATTTTTTTTGACGCACCCTAATGGACCCTGCTACCGGACCGCGTCAGACGCTGACGCGTGGAAGAAAAAGAAAAATGGGAGCGAAAACACCATCCCCCAAAGGGAAAAACCGCGTATCCCAAATGGGGATTCAACGCGGGGTGCGCGGTTTCGGCTCGGGAGCGCGGGCACCGTGGAAACTGGAGCGCTATGATTTTTCATCGGCGAGTCCTTCCATACAAATAGTTTCACTTCCGAAACTGGGCGGCCGTCGCACAGTGGATCGAGTCAATCAGAAAGGTCAGACATGAAATTGTTAACTAAAACAGCAAATTTTGATGTTTAATTCGTCACATTTTAAATTTTGAGGGGTGTTTCTGAAAGTGAATTTTACGATAAAACCAATCAAACCACTTTTAGAACCGAAAACCGAAAAGGGGGTATCGAAACACCTAGCTTAAATGGTGAATTTGTCGATCATCACCGAGGGTATTGTCCAAAAATGTCAATCAGAAAGTCTCATCTTAAAAATTTTACATTCTTCCGACCCATTCCGAGGATGGGCTTTCCAAAAAAGTTCACTGCCGCATAGTGGATCGATTCCATTACAGTAGAGGTCGGACATGAAATTTTTAACCAAAACTGCGAATTTTGGTGTTTATTCCGTCCTATTTTACATTTCAAGGGGTGCTTTGAGTAGAAAATTTTACGAGGAAACCATTGGAACCACTTTTAGAGCCTCAAAGTTTTGTATACATAGAGTTATGAGCTTTTAAAGTTTCCAGATTTTGTCCGATCTCTCCTACTGACTCGATCCACTGTGCGGCGGGGGGAGGGGTTCGATCCCTTTCCCGGGCGCCCCAATAATGGGATCGGTCCGGGGCAATTTTCGCGGCCCCCCGAGTTTCTGAAAGGGCTCGCTCGGCCGTCGCGTCCCGGAACAGGGGCACCCGAGTGAGAACGCCGCCGCCACCGTAATAGCCGAGCAACTTCCCCGCTCGATAGGCAACCCCTTTCTGGAGCGCGGTTTTGCATAGTTTTTCACCCGTCTTCCAGTTCCGCCGGAGCCTCAATCTCCAGCCTCGAATCGTAGAAAGCCAAGGCTCAACTTCGGCATACTTTTTCCTTACTAAGGGGTGTGCCCCCTGAGCGCTTCGCGGTCCAACCTCCCGTAGAGTACCTATATTGAGAGAGTATGGCCACTGGCGTTACCACCTCTGATTGGCTCAGCCATCTTAGGCTGAATGGAGCCCTTAGGACCCAAAAATGGCGGTCGCCATAAGTTAGTGTAATGCAAAATGACTCAAAATGTAGTTTTCTTTGCTTATCGTAACAAGAAATTTACTCAAATGCACTCTTGCGACTTCTTTATATATTTTTAAGACTAATCGTGTGCAATTTTTGAGAAAAATTATCTTAAATGTAGTAAGGTTGGCAGCAAGTACGGTTGGTGGTAACCGTCAAAAGTTGGCAATGACCCCCCTCCCATCCACAAAAACCAAAACAAAGCACCGCCATTTTTGGGTCCTAAGCCTCTCCATGGGGCCCAATGGCCATACTCTCTCAATACAGGTACTCTAACCTCCCGAAGCGCTTTGAGCCTCAGGCAGTATGCGTTACGCGTTTAGCTCACTGGTATGTCGTCCAAATTAAATTCGCCTTCAATTTTGCCGTTTAGGCAACAAACCTCCCTGGAGTCATATGACTTTTGATTGTGGGGCCTCTGCACACGCTTCTGCTCCAGGTTGTGCGGTTTCCGTATGCTGCCGTGCTAAGGAAGAACGCCGTATGAACCTTCAGGCATTACCAAAATTCCTTCGATAAAAACCAAATTTACTAAGAAAATTGTGAATATTTTCCCCCAAAATTATCAGACAATTTTGTAAGCAATTCAATCCAAAATATCTGAAAATTTCAAGAAAAAACATGCATAACTTTCCTTAACATTGCTTGTGTTATCGGAGATGTTTGGCAACTCTCGAATGTTCATACGGCGTTTTTCCTTGGGACGGCAGTATGGTTGGATGGTCATTCTTCGATGCCCCACGGACCGAAAATTTGTTAGAAAATTCATTATGGCCACATGAAAATGGTCGATTTGATTACGTTTTGTTAGGTTTAGGTTAGGTTAGTTTTCTATCAACACACAATTCCGATTGTCCCACAACCATTCTTGCACAGGATAGTGTGGGAGTGCGTGTGGTTATCTATTCGAAAAAACGTACTTGTAGTTACTTCGTCCATTAAATTTGAAAAAAACAATGAACATTGCGCGAACATATTGGCAAGCATCTTAAGATTCGTCTTCAATTTTGCCGCAGATAATAAATAAACCGGAAAGCACAAATAAGCATCAATTTAAAAAAATGCACATTTATTTCAATCCCTGAACTTTGGCGAAATCAATAGACGATGCGTAAACTTATAGGCAAAAATTGTCCCCTTGAATTTGCTTTCAATGTTGTCACATTGACAGTAAAAATATCGGCCATGGGGTGCGAGTACAGTTTTCTATTCGAAAGAACACACATTTATCTCCTTCCAAAATGTCATAGCTTTTGCGTATTTTTTTATTTGATCGATTTTTTCTTCGACTAGCTGGCCCAATCGTTTTTAATAAAAAGCAAGTATTATGAATATTACTTTAAAATGTTGAAGGGATAATTATTTTAAAGGTAATCACATGCAGTCATTGAAATGTTACTGTTAAAAAAAATTACTGCTGACTATAGGAAACACAAGAACTTGTGAACGTTTCCCTTTGACTTTACACTTCATCTTTCGTGAACAAAGAGCTAAAGAATACCGAGTATCCTGAAAATGCCATAAAAGAGACTTTTACTTTTTAACAAATTTTCACTGGTCCTGCTCTTGATCTCTCTTTAGCCCTACTGTCTCAGACCTAATATCGAGGCGCGGTCAAATCAAACGCACATCAAGTATGAGAATATAAATCTGGCATTGCTTGCATAGGATCTGACTCTCCAAAAAAAATTGTTTTATTATGTGTGCCATTGATCTCTTTTAAAATCAGTAAATTGCACTAAAAATACGATTTTTGAAGTAAAAAAAAGTTCTTCTAGCGTCCTGGAAGTCTAAGAGTGACCGGAACTTAACGTAAGACTCGTTATCAAATTTGATCAGCTCAAGGAACAAAAAATTGCATTGCCTGATTAAGTTTACAGAGGAAAAGTTAATCCTACCAACGTGAAAATGCATCATCGTATCTCTCATCAATCTTCGCATCGCACTGCTGAAGATAAAATCATTATTTATAGAAACGACTAACGATCCAATTACGTTAAAGCTAGTTGGGAGTCGCAAACAAAACTGAAATGGGAGTTAAATCCGTGTGAATGTCGTGTTGCGCTATCTCTCATTTGAAGGCGCATCTAGATGTCAGTGTCCCATTCATGACATGATCATCTCATGATTCGTGAAGAGACTATTAGGGAACCGCTGTTTAGTACGGTTGACTGTCCCACTCATACCGTGTCGAACATCTGAAGAAGTTTCCTTGTATCTGAATCGGATCGGTGATGCATCACTTGGCATTCTGCCCGCAAGTGACCGAAAGTTTTTATGCCCCATCAATTCTCATTTTATTTTTTGTTTCTATGTGCATGTTTGGGTCTTTTCTCGGTATCAAGTCTCTCACATCTGTACTTTTTCAGGGCAAATATATAGTGGAATGCATCTTTATTCAACTAGCAGCTACCATCCGCTACGCAAGAGACGATAATTGAACAGTTTTAACCAGAATTATTGGCCTAACAGTTTTCGACATTGCCCGCTTTTCTTTCATTAGTTATTCTTTCCGCGAAGAACCAAAGAACATTGTCATCTGCATTATTCCCACTATATTCTCCATAATTTCTAGGAAATTTACGAAATGTTTTAAGCGTGTCATGTCGTTCAGTTTTCTGTCGAAAAATAAAATATGAGAGGAAGTTAGGCGAAATTCAGTGCTGGTAGGCTGCCTTTTATTGAATCCTTGTAATTTCTTAATTCTATTTAATAATTCATCGTTCTCTTTATGGGAGAGACTTTTCTAAACAGGCCCTTTTGAGTCAATTGTTGAATTGTTATCGAACAATCTTGATCGATAACTTTCTAGCCTAGTGATGATATTAATCGATTAAGGTAATTCCATAACGTTTCAACTATCCAGGTGCAGCTCTGGAAAAATTCACTGTATACAGTATTAACGTTTTTCCGTGCTTCGTTTTTTAATAAATTCAACAGAAATCGAAATTCTGTCTTTGTTTCCGGTTACCACATCAATCTCCTATCGTATTCATCAAGTTTATCACATCTAAAATTTAGAGCAACACGCTGAGACACGTGTTAATGAAACTTTCTCTTGTTCGAGCGAATTATTCGTTAAATTTATTTGATTTAATTTAAATATCTGACTGCGTCAATTACCAACTGCGTATATAGACGAAGCTAATCATTATTAGAACTATCGGATGGTAACAAATACAGGAGCATACGAAAGGTTCAGTTTATCAATTTTAACATTCAAGTGGCACTTCAGACTGGAGACTTTAAGTCTTAGCACTCCAAAATGACTGGCAGAACATCAAACAGATAAATGCTAAACTTAGTGCAATAAGGTGCGATGTACATACCTTGTAATGATTCAGAATGAAAAAATTCTCACATGCAGTCTTTAAATCCATAAAACTAGGATTAAAATTTTTCAGCATGCATGATTCATCAAAAGCTGGAGATACAGCTACATATCAGTAAAGCTTACATATCAGTATCAGTAAAGGGGCACGGAGGTAGGAAGTGTAAGAAGGTATTTTTGTTTTTTTAAAGGATAAAATAGACGCTTTATGTGAGGAAAAAATATTCTCACATAGGATTTTCTTTTCAAATTGTAAAATACCTCTTTCGAATAAGCGTGTTCGAATAAAGGACTCAAAAATTGAAAGTTTAAAGTATATTTTAAATTTGCACTTGAAAAAAAAAAAATCGCTTGCACCCTGAGTCTAGACTCTTCAAAAATTCGACAAGAAAAAATATTCTTGGTTCTATGGTATTTTTGCTTGAATTAAAAAGAAATCCGCTTAAATTAAGGGTCTTGGCTCTCGATTCAAGCCAAAATCAAATTGAATCAAGAGTAATTTTCCTTTTCGAATCCTTTAAGAGTCTGCCAGCTGATTTTTGAAATTCATAGACAAAGAAGACGCAGAGATTGTGGAGCGATCTGATTGGTTGAAATGGGTGATTCGTATAGACTAAGGGGATGATTGATGGACTACTTGTAGGGTCCTTCATGGGATGCTGTTAGTTAGTCTATCTTCTACCGCCTTTGTCCATTGCAACCACCCGCCTCAACCAATGTAGGATCCCTCCATATCCCTTGAGTCTTCTTTGTCCATGACTTTTCAATTTCAAAAATTAGCCCGCTGGACTCTTGATCCAAGAAACTTTCATTCCAATTTCGTGTGTTTTTCGATGGGGGAAACACTATATTTCCTACAGACCGATTGCGGTTGACGCACGAGTCGTTCAGATAAAGTTGTTAATTTTCTGGCCAACATGCGTAAGCTTTTAGTTAAAAACTGAAAATCTCAATCCAAAGAAAGAAAGCTCATTCGAGCTATTTTAAAACTATTTTTTGTGGATGAGCTAGAAATAGTAGGTGGTTTCTAATCACAAAATCTAGTCTACCTTTCCACAAGCTCCGAAAATATACTCACTGCGGAAGGGTCCAAGTAGTCCAAAATGTCCGACTCTCGCGTCAAAGTCGTGGCGTCGCACAGTGGATCGAGTCACTTACAGAAGACGGACCTGGAATTTTTTACTGAAACTGCAAATTTTGATGTTTATTTCGTCACATTTTAAATTTCAAGGGGTGGTGTAAAAAGAAAATTTTACGAGGAAACCAATGGAATCACTTTTAGAACCCTAAAGTTTTGTATGAACAGAGTTATACGCTTCAGAGTCCCTCTATACTGAGAGTCAATGTGAGTCCATTTCTGATTGGTTCCCGTATTTTAGGCCTTCACAGTGTCACAAACGGGAATGAAGATTGCATTTTCACCGATTGTAAAGATTAAAATCTGAAATGGACCAGGGAATTACGGGTTCGGCAAGGAACAAACGGAATGAGAGAAGGAACGGAGAAAGGAATTTGAGAATGGGCCGATCAAAGATTACGAAAAACGTTCAATTTTTGTCATCTTTATTCCCGTTTGTGACTCCATGGGGGGGGGGGGGGGGGTGTTGTCTTGACTCATAAAGGGACTCTAATAAGCTTTTAAAGTTTCCAAATTACGTCCGACCTCTCCTATTGACTCGATCCACCGTGCGTCGTCGGCGCGACGCATGGCGTCGCGACGCTCGTTGGGCCGAAAGGTCGCGGTTGTCCGGAGGCTCCGAACGACGGCTCACCGTGCGAGGGCCGCGGCCGCATCTCGACGCACCGATGATTTCGGCCAACTCACCTCTTGCATCACCTCCGCTTCCAGGTACGTCCGTCGAACAGGTCGCATCGTGCCACGGCCGGACACTCCTCCCCCCCCCCCCCCCCCGCCCTCGCGGGGCCCCGCGAGAAAAGTGAAAGAAGGAAAAAACAGAAACAGGGCGACGAAAACCCGGGAAGAGAAAGAGAAAGTCCGGGAAGAGAAAGAGAGAGAGAGAGACGCATACTCGAGACGTGCTCGTGTCCAGGGTTGCCAAGCATCCTTTCTAGAACCTGCGGTTGAGCCCGATTAAAGTGAAATTTTGCGCTCGATAATTTTAATTTCGGTGCGAAAGAATCTACTTTTTCAATAGTGTGAACACTTGTGTGTACTGGAAGCATCGAAAACCCATGTTCCGAATATCGCAAGAAAGATGTAGCTACTATGTAGGTTTTTATGAAGACCTAGTCATGAGACCTTGATATCATTTTTTTTTTAAATAAACAAGCAGCCTACGAAAGATACTAAATCGCCTTCAATTGAAAGAGTAGGCAACATACGCTCCGGGGTGTTAAAATAGTGGTATCAACGCATACATATATTTCTGCTGTATGGTGAAATGCTTCAAGTCAGGTGGTCGAATGCTTCTAAGTGTAACCTACTAAATCGCCTTCAATTAATAGAATATGCAATATGCGCTCCAGAGATTTAAAATAGTGGTATCAACGCCTAAGGCTATTTCTACCATTTGTAATGCCGTAATTCTGGTTGAAAGCATCTAAGTGTTCTCCACAGTCAACATTTTTCATTTGGAGGGGTCACGTTCTGATTAAATAATGTCAAATTCTCTATACATTTTACTTAAAAAGACAGTTTTCATTGGCACTCTAGCGGAATAATATCCCTTTATGACCGTTATGTCTGAAAAAAACGCCAATTTTTGCATCCCTAAAGGCTTTCCTGATAGGCGCGTTCATACAAGTAAGATGAATTTTGCTTTACCGGCTGTTTCAGTTGACGAAGTTTGGAAGAAACTCGATTTCAAAAAGTTGAGAGTGACGGCTTTCACTGCCAACCACTGCAGGGAAGGGTGAGGTCATGTTTCCATGAGGAAAAAATTCTTGAAATTTTCTATGATATATTTCAATGAATTTTAAGAAACATATATTGATTTTTTTTTTTATTACCTAAATGCTAAAATAGATGGGAAGCAAATAGTTTTCTTCCTTTCTGGTGCTAGGGCGTGTTGCGTACCCAGCACCTTAAAATATGTTTCGTATTTTTCACAACTTGGTGAAATTTCATGAAATATTTCACGGAAATTCCCAGTTTCTCATATTTTTCATTCCACTTAGGCATCCCTGCCTTTTAGCCCTTAGAGACTAATATCTCTACGTATCCATGCTCTCACATGAAGGCACTCTACTGCCGTGCTAAGGAAGAACGCCGTATGAACATTTGAGAGTTGCCTAATTTCCCTTGATTATATATGTATCCTCGACGACATTCATGCAGATTTTTCTTTGATATTTTCAGATATTTTAGATTAAATTGCGCACGAAATCGTCTGAAAATTTTGAGGACAAAATATTCACAATATTCCCCGTAAATTCGGTTTTTTATCGAAGGGAACTCAGCACCGTCTGAAGGCTCATACGGCGTTTTTCCTTAGCATGAGCTGCTTTATTTGAGCTGCTCAAACACAAAATGAAAATTTAGAATTTACACCTATTCTGCCATGCTGAGGAAGAACGCCGTATGAACATTCGAGAGTTGCCAAATTTCCCTTGATAAAACACGTATTTTTTTATAACATTCCGGCATGTCTTTCCTTGAAATTTTCAGATATTTTAGATTAAATTGCGTACACAATTGTCTGCAAATTTTGGAAAATAATATTCGTAATTTTCCCAATTAATTCGGTTTTTATCGAAGGGAACTTAGCACCGTCTGAAGGCTCATACGGCGTTTTTCCATAGCATGACAGTCTAGGTCCACTCATCCACTTTTGACTGCGGATGAGGGCATTTCTCCAGCCCAAATTGGCAGCGTGGCCGGGGCCCGACCAATGAGGTGGGGCGGGGGCCCGGACGGAGGCATCTCCGCGTTGGTCGGGCAACCAGTTTATCAGTTGAATTTCTGGCCTCAACGCGCTCGCGCCGCGATCCGCGTTCGGTTGCGACTGTGTTGGTTGTCTCGCTCCACACATGATAGTGTTATCCGTGTAACTTTGTTCTGTGTGTCGTTCCATTCTCGGCATTTTTTTGCTCGCACCACAGTGACCGCTCTCCTCCTCGTTAACCTCTCAGTGGCTATTGGATTTTTATTTGTTTTCATATATTCGTCCCCCATTTTGGATTTGCGTTTTGGAACTTTCTTCGGACTTTCAGAACTTTCCGCATCGGTGAGTCTCTGTTTTCGCTATTTGGGACGCGCTTGGATCTTTCAGATCGAGGCGTGGAGACGGATGTTGCGAGGGAACATCTACTTCCAGAGCTTTGTGAAAAAGTTTACCCAGTACTTGTTCAAAGAAAAATCCAAAGTCGAAGTCGAAAGAAAGTAATTTTCGAGGCAACTTTTGACCCAAGAAAATATCCGTATTGCCTCTTTCTATCCTTTTTGTATCTTCAATATAGTATGTTGAAGGTATGCACCTATTATGTACGGTATAGCTTCTTTTAAAACTTAGTCATGTCAACTTTTTAGACCAATTTTCTCTCTAAGTACTATTTCGATGTGTCTATCCAAAGAATTAATGATTTTTGATAAACAGCAGGTATCAAAATGATAATGACGCTAATTTCATAGATTTTTTGGGTAAAAGATCATTGTCACGTTTTCAATACTACGGAGATTTTTTGTTTGTTCGTGTGAATTGCGTGTGGCAATTTTAAAACGTTCTAATGGACCTATGTCAGTTCAGGGAGAATCGATTTGATTGTGCATCTGCATAAAAGTGATTACCACATTATTTAAACAAATTTTAAGCCCTAGAGCAAAAATCGACAGTAAAAGTAAAGTAACTGTGGTGTGACGAAATTCGAACTCAAACGTATCTACGCTTGTCTCCCATTAAAAGCCCGCTTGCTTCTATGAAGTGCCTAAGTACACGTAAAGGAAGAATGCATTGAAAGGAACCCATGATTTGAAGGATAAACTAATTTTCGGAGCTCGAATCGTCGCAAATTTCTACTCTCAAGAATTTCGGATTGAGAACGGATATTTATAATTTTAGAGGGTATGGATGAAAATTAACTTTTTTTTTCATATTACATTTTCCGGAGGAATGATTTCTCGAACCTCTCTTTTTCTCGTGTTAAGCTTCATGTACCTAAGCTGGTCCTTCTCTTATTCGGAACTTGATCCAAATGCCAACAAACGACAACAATTACCACAATAATGCATCCAAAAAATGCCATTGAAGTTCTGATTTCATTTCTAGAAAAATGAATCATTACAGTAAATTGCCACAGAATGTTCTCCGATTAATATTTTCGAGGGTCAATCGGATTAGTTTAAGCAAAGTCGTTTTTAATAGTGTGCAAGCCACGTCCGTTCAAAACCAATGTGCAGTATCAAATACCACCGAAGAAAAGAAGCTTATCTACATAGTGACATTTAAATAAAAAAAAAATAAATAAAAAAAAGAATGAATGTGGAATAGATTGCCATCAGTTTGCATCCATAAGGGGCACAGTTCGATAAGGGAGGGGGGGGGGGGGGTGTCGTGCCCGTTCATGCTACGAGACCAGCGCGGTTTGAGGTATTTTGAAATTACTCTCGACTTGTAACATCTTCGCAAGTTCCGTACCTCTCCGGCAAGTAATTCATTCTTCTGTGGTAACTTCTTTTATGATCGCAAATAAAACATTAGTGCGACCGAAATTGAAGGAGAGAGAATTCATCCGCTAAAAGTGGCAACGTTTGAGCATAAAATTCATCCACGCCCAGCATTAGGAGCTGAATCTTTAAATCGAACCTATAATTTAATCAGATTCTTTTTTTCGAAACTCATGATTCAGATCCATCTCTCCAGCTTGATCACGTCCAAACTCATCCGGATAATATAAGGAAAAGGAGAGAAGTGAGATATTTCTCTTCGAGAGGTGAACAGGTTCAAATTGAGTCTTCTTTTTTCTCTAGCTTCTTCCTTCTGATTTTTAACAATGACGTATGACAGACGCAGGGCAACCAGTGAAAGCACTATATTTGTGCATAACTGACTCAATGTACAGAATTGATTGAGCGACGATCGAAAATGTCAGGAAATTTCGGTTCTCATATCGAAGTAAAATTTTGAAAATAAAACAAATTTACTTAATCAGGTCTCCTTGCACCTTCTCTATTTAATATTGGTGCTTTTTGTTCATCGACGAAATGTTATTAATTGGTCATACATGAATTTTTAAACGTCAAATTCTAATTAGTTAGGTATTTTTCTCGATATTTAAACCATAAAAGATTCGACATTTTTTAAACAAACAAAATTTCAGTGTTTTTGAGGTGTTAAAAAATTTAACAGAACTGTCCCGCAAATTTAACCACATGTGTACTATGTTTGAGGAGACATTTGTACTATGTTTGAGGAGAACCGAGCATCGCCCGATTCTACACCGACGAGGATTAACCTTTCGTCACTGAATGTTAGGAAAGATTTCAAGATGGTTTTATATCCTGGATAGTATTTGAGGTCTTCAATTTATGAGAAGAGAAAGTGCTCAACCAGTTACTACGAGCTTGATGCTCATCGACAATTCTTTAAGTAGCAGCACGAGTTGACTTCTTTATGTTTTATGTGCTCCAACTTCTTCTGTTAGAGTAAGTAGGTAGCTCAAAGTAGCTCACTGTCAATCTTTCTCGAAAAGGACAATGCCGTCCCTTCCGACTTGTCAATCTTAGAAATGGCTTCGAGTCGGAAAATGGCCAAAATTGAATCGTGTAACACAGAAGAAGCCAACTTTCTTTGATTCTAAGACAAAGGGGTTTAAAGTTTTATTACTCTTCCACGACTCGATGAAAGATTCAGTGTCAACTAGGCAGGCCCGCCACAACGGCGGGGATACTGGGTCCCCTTGTACCGGGGCCCGTCGCATCTAACCCCAGTCTCGGAAGGAAAAGTGAAAAATTTACCCTAAAAATCTCGCAAACGGTGAAGAAATTTTCAAAAACACGCTGAGGCACTGTAAAACTCTTCTTACTTCTTTGAAGATTTGTATCTATTTTCAAGATTTTTAGTACATAAATTATTTTTTGGAAGTGTATAAAGTTATTTGTTTAGTATTAATGAGCATTTATTTACTTTTTCTTCTTTCTAACCTTATTGATTTTCATTACATTACAAATTATGTTAATAGTGTCAAGGGGGCGGGAAGGGGGGGAGGGTTCATTTATGGGGTCCGGACCTTAGAACTGGTACCAGGGCCCGAGACGGGATATGCCAGGCCTGCAACTAAGGTGTTAATTTTTCAGTTTTCGTTGGACAACTTTTATAATATTTTTTTTTAAAAAATTGAAATCAAGTGAGCGACGAAAACAATTTTTTGAAGACGTGAGTCAGTTTGTCTTTACTTGACTCGACCAAATCTTGTAAAGGTGTCCTTGAAAATAATTAGAAATCCGTCCAGATAGGCAGGTACCTATCCATCGTATGATCCATAGGTATCCATCATAGGTATCCGTCGGTTGACGCTGAAACACTATTTGCCCACTTTCCAATTAGCCCTGATGGATGTTTTTTTTACCAAGTCCGCAACTCAGTTAAAAGTAGATTTTTGTATACAGCTAGTCATTCTATCTCCAGGCACGAATAACGGGGCCATTTTGTTCCGCCGTTGTGGGTCCTGCGTCGCTCGCTGAGGTGGCGCGGCGGCGCGCGGCGTAGTGACGAAGTTGTTTTTTCTACGAAATAGGAAATGCCGTGGGAGTTAAAAAACACGTATCTCCAATTGCGACGTTCCCGATTCCGTGATTGGTTTTACTTTTCTGAAGGACAACCGAGCACATTTATGCGGAAAGGAACTATGTGCATAGTGATTGCGTGTAATATAGTTCCTTTTGGCATAAATACGTCCAACCCTTCTGATGTGTTCCTAGCTTCCTTGTGAAATTTCATTGCTCTCTCAAAATAATTCTCCTTCAGCTGTGTATGATACTTTAAATTTCGCGGGCGAAATACGGCGCTCCTCCAAATTACTTCTGAAAATCCCACAGAAACTGACTTTTATGCAGAGGTTTCAATACAAAAATGAACTCTTTAAAAGTTTTTGAGTCGAGGTTGTTTGTAGGTGCGAACTTTGTTCCCAATGAGGGTTTCCAATTCGGTTAGTTTCTTTTCAGCCTCGCTGAGCACGTGTTTCTTGGCGAATGACTCATAAAAGGAGCCTTTGGTCTGCAAAAAATTGTTGGTGGCTTTTTCAAATACCTCCTTCGTAACTTCCATGTCTTTTTTTCAAGCTTGATCCGAGTATAAAGTTTGCGCCAAAATTTTTGTTCCGGAAAGTTGCCAAATTTGGCAAAAAAATGCCATTACTTTACTTCGTTTGCGATGAGTAACTAATTTTATGGTCAGACTAATATTGAAAAGCTACGAGCCGAAGCTATGGCAAAAAAAGCCGATGTAGGGCCTTTTGCCACACTTGTGGCAACTTTCCGGCACGTCATTTCAGGCGCGAAGTTCATATTCGGATTCAGCGTCAAAAAGTACACAGAAATCAATAAAAAAATAGCCAACCCCTCTTAAGTCCCGCAGTTCCAAAACGACCCGACTCGGGTTTTTCATGATGTTCACTTTTCGCGTAGAAACATTCCTTCCCCGGCTATTCGGTAATTTCAGTGCAAGAATCGTGTCCAACGTGAAATTCTACTTATGAAACACGAATCAGAATGCTCATGCCGCAATCACACGCTGAATTTAGCAGTTGAATGTGGAAGTCAGCAGTCATCTCCCAACGGCTGAAATTTAGCAAATTCGAGTTATTTTCACCCACCGATGATTGTCTGATTGTTTAGTCCGATGGTTGCTGAGAATCGTTGCTGAATTTTCCGCGTCACGTGCAAAATTCAGGCATCGGGCCGATGACTTCCACATTTAAGCCACATTCAACTCCCACATTCAGCGTGTGATTGCGGCATTACGTTCGCACCTTGTCCAGTGGTCCATTTGCGTAGACCGAAATTCCCATTCGCTTGGACTATTTTTTCAACTTTCACCATCGAAAGTTCGATATGGACGCTCCTGAAAATAGATCCACTCATGCGCGCATGGAGCGTCCATCACTTTCGTGCGAACCGATGTCGAGACGCGTCACGCTCATCCTCGGACGAGTCCCGAAACACAGGCAACTCTGCCGTCTGAGGGAAAACGCTGTATGAACCTTCAGGCGTTGCCAATTTTCCTTCGGTAAATCGCGAATTTTCGGGAAAATTTGTAAATATTTTTCCTCCAATTTTGCGTATAATTTTGTTCGCAATTTCACCTTAAATTTCCCGAAAATTTCAAGGAAAAATATTCATAGCCTTCTGAAAAAATAACTAGTTTCTGAGAGGTAATTTGGCAGCGATCGAACGCTCTTACGGCGTTTTTCCTCAGCACGGCAGATCTGACGGGGTCGGAGGCTCATCGGAGATTGGACACGGATCGTCCGGATCGTCCTGACTCCTCCCGGCAGGAATAACGGGGCCGTTTTTCTCCGTCGTCGAGTTGTTTTTTCTGCCAACTAGGAAATGCGATGGGTGTTCGCGCGTCGGTTGGGTTCGGTCGCGCGGCTGCGGGATGCGGGAAAAAATGAGCGTCGTCGCGCGAGCGTGCTCCAATTTTGTCGTGAAAGTAACAATGCACATAACCGCGAGCGCGGTTGCCGCTTCTACTCGCCGCCAACCCAACGGAACGCGCGAGTGGATGACCCAACGGGCCCGTCGCACAGTGGATCGAGTCGATCAGAATTACAGTGTTCGAAACTCATAGGCGCCAACGCGCCAAATGCGTCTCAAAAATCGGTCATGGCGTCTAAAATATGAAGGCTCTGCGCCGTAACGTGGCCCCTTAAAATCTGAATTTTCACAGGAAGTCCCATAAAGAAAAAAAAAAGATATCTATTTGAATTGGAAAAACTCAGAATTTTCAGCACTACAAGTGAAAGCTTGCTTCTTCTATTCTTCACGATTTCATTCTTAGTGCTTTTTGTCTTCCCCAAGTCACAGGTACTTACTAGTTCCGTTACGAAAACATCTTGCGTCTAACTTTTCACTAAATGCGACGTAATATATAGGTAAAGACAATTAGGCCCCTAAAAAATCTTCAATGGCGCCAAAAATTGGGCTTGATGCGCCACATGACTCCTAAAACTCAAAGGTGAGTTTCGAACACTGTTTCAGAAAGGTCGGACCTAAAATGTTTGACTGTAACTGCAAATGTTGATGTTTATTCCGTCACATTTTGAATCCTAAGGGGTGGTCTTTGACCTTTGTAGACAATTTCTATGTAGATAATTTTCTTTGTAGACGTTTTCACGTTTAGAACCCCAAAGTTTTGTATGAACGGAGTCATAAGCTCTTAAAGTCTCCAAATTTTGTCCGACCTCCCCCGTTGACTCGATCCACAGTGCGTCGTACACCGGGCTAAATGTACGAAATTCCGAGCTGCAACCACCCGGATCTACCCAGGGTTGCACGGGTGGAAACAAAAATATGAAATATATTGAAAATTTCCGTGAGATGTTTCATGAAGTCTCACAAAGTTGTGAAAAATATGACAAATATGGAACATATTTTCCGGGGCTAGGTATGCAACACGCACTATAAAACACCAATAACAAACACCCATACTGATATCGAAACTGCACTCGAATGCGATATTTTCTCTCTAAAAAAGCCACGCTTTTATTACGTTGAATTTCTTTGTTAAAATTGGTAAGTGAGTGCTTAAGTCTCCTGACAACAGAATTGCGATCTCAAAACTGGAGAAAAATGACGAGTAGCTGAAAAATGGAACCAATTGATGCGATATATCGCATGCCGTCCCGACACAAAATATGACGTCCATCGAATCACCTTAATTTAATTTTTCATTTAATTTTAAAAAAATTAGGGCCTTTATCAGGAAAGGGCTCTCGAAACGAGTCAGGATGCCTGAGGATCATGATATTCAGATTCCTTTAAGGGTCGATTCCCTGTCGTTCCTACAGTTCCCGACTTGCCTGAAAAAAAAAGCATGGTACGGGTGGTCTTGATCACCCTGTATGAACTCTCGGACTATGGAAGGTTCTTATTTATACAGGTCGTTCTTATGGCGAGAAGTACAATTTTAGCTGTGACACCGAAAGTTCACTTGCCACTAAAACTCTCTGGTCATTACGACTGAAAAAAAACCCTATAACCACAACGAGAGAGCTGTTTTTGTCAATCTGACAATTTACTCCGCGTCATAAAGTTACCTCGTCAACTCAATGAGCATTTTTCTCGCCGCGACTTAAAATTGTGAACAGAACAATTATCTTTTCGTATTATATCCGATCTTTTACAACCAGAGGAGCTTCTTTTCAAAGACAAAAAAAAAAAAAAAAAAAAAAAAAAAACAGACACGTGCACTGTTCCCTTAAGTTCATTTATATACGATGCGTATCTATAAAATTTACGTCGGCCTCAGGTCGAGAATGCGAATATAGCAGCTCATCCGCTACCAGATGCAGTGGGAGCTATATTTAAGTTAAAATTAGATTCGTCCCAAAAAAGCTGTTGTTTTTTTCCTTGTTTTCCAATGTCAGTCTAGTATATGTGGACCAAATTATTAACATTTGACGCAGTGCCATTCAAATGAGATGCTAAAAACGTCGGTCATGTACGGTAGGAAAAGTTGTTGTGTCATTTTATTTTTCTATCCACCACGCCGACACGAATTCTTTGCGTGCTGGCGTCTTCAATAGGAGGTTTCGCACCAAATGAGTTTGCACACTTTAGGAGTGAGTAAGGCAGGAGATATGTCGTATTGATTTTTGTATTCGCTTCTATTGCTTATCTGAGGACGACTTATTTTTTATCTAACTCTAAAAATGCTCAAACTTATTTAATTGAGAAGCAAAATGAAACTTTTTCAAAAAAGGTAATTGTATACTCTGAAAAGCTTCATTTTGGCGAGATGCGCGAAGTTTACTGATAGACTGCTCCTCAGCAGCGAGCTGCACAGCTTTGAAAGTTTGGCAATGGGTCAAAGCTGTTTTGAGAAAAACAGCTCCAAAATTATTCTCCGCAGATGTGACCTTGCCTTGAATCAATAAACACATGCCCGATGAAGAAAATTGCAGCTTTGCTCCATTTTTCGTAATGAGAAAACGAATACCCATGATACGCTTGGAGTCTGAGTAAATACGGTAGTCACTGATGTTTGTGTTCATGGGAGATATCCAGTGGATGAGCTTAAAGTGCTCGTATCATTTCTAAACTGTCTATGTGTATAATTACCTTACCACTGGTGACAGTTTGTGAACTGAATGCAGAGTTGTGATGTACCTACATAGGTACATACATTCAAGTCACTTTTACAGCGCGCCTGGGCTCTCTGCGACACCTAATTGCCATTCTTGTCTATCGATCCAGAGGTCATCTGGTAAATGGCATCTTGTAATTTCATCTTGCATGCCACCTATCCACGATTTTGCTGAACGTCCCTGTGGTCCGTGGTGTGATGTAAAGCCGCATAATAAAATCTCTAGAACCAGGAAAGATTTCTTTTCATGTTTCGCAAAATATTAGAATTGTGACTTTCTTCTAATTTTGTGTGTTTGAATTCGGGTAGCATAGCCCCTGAAAAATATGAAATATTTCACAGCATCGTGAAATTTCATGAAATATCACTGAAATTTCCATGCTTTCATTTCTTTCTTACTTGTTATGCCACCCTACATTTTGCTTACCCTGAGCCAGGTTTATCCTAGCCTCGATTCCGCGTATCCGATATCCGCAGATCATCTACATTGGAAAAAAAAAAAAACACATTGGATCTAGAGTCCAGACTCTTGAAAATATTGACAAGTAAAAATACTCTTGATTCAATCGGATTTTTGCTTGAATCAAAACGAAATCCGCTTAAAGTTAAAGGCTTGGTTCTTCATTTAAGCTAGATTCTGATCGAATCAGGAGTACTTTCTCTTGTCGATGTTTTCGAGAGTCTGGACTCAAGATCCAATGTGTGTTTTTTTTTTTTCCCAGTATCAGAGCCTCTATCGGAAAATCAGGGCAACCCGGGTCATGTTATCAGGAAAAATCAGTAAAACGTCAGAATTTTCCGAAATAAAAGCGAAACAACTGGCCACCCCGCCTCGTTCCCGCGACCCCTGTGCGTCGCGCCGCTTTTTGATTAGTTTTATTCTTCCTCATCTCATCTCGCTTCTCTCGCCGAAACGCGAGGAAGCACATAGGCTGCCCGCGAGCCCATGATTTTCACCCCTCCCGCCCCCTCCCCCCTCATCCGCGGGAGGCCACAGGATCATTGTCCTGCCCCCCTCGACCCCCGCCCCCCTCCGGGAAAACCGCACAACTACAGCGACAACTCCAAGCGACATACGCGGTTTTGCCCGGTCGCGGTCCTGCGCATCTCGCCGGAGGTAAAATCAACGTAGGCGCGGGGAGTTCATTTGCATGCGACCAGTTTTTCATTTGGACGTATTTATGCCGAAAGGGACTATGTCTCGAACGAACCCTATGCACATAGTTCCTTTGAGCATAAACGCGTTCATTTTCTCATCTCACCGTCCCGGCCCGGCAGATACGGGCCCCGGTGCAGGATGCAGGGATGCACCCTATGCAAATATGAGGCTCCACGCGTGAAAAACAACGGAGTTTCCGCTCGGAGTTAATTGCGCATACGTTGTTTTGCGGACGGTGCCTCGTGTGTACCGTGCACCCCTTTGAGCCCCGCTCGTTCACCCCGGGAAATGCATCCCCGTATGCTGCCGTGCTGAGGAAAAACGCCGTATGAGCATTCGAGAGTTGCCAAATTTATATCAATAAAATGTTAACTATTTAGCACTGGAAAAAAAGACACATTGGATCTTGAGTTCAGACTCTTGAAAACATCGACAAGAAAAAATACTCTTGATTCAATCGGATTTTTGCTTAAATCAAGAACCAAGCCTCTTAATTTGAGCGGATTTCTTTTTGAGTTAAGCAAAAATCTGATTGAATCACCTTGTCAGTGTTTTCAAGAGTCTGGACTCTAGATCCAATGTGTTTTTTCTTCCAGTGAGGGAGGTTATGAATATTTTTCCTTGAAATTTTCAGGAACTTCAGATCAAACTCCTAACAAAATTCTCTGAAAAATTGGAGGACAAATATTCATATGTTTACCAGGGAATACGTGTTTTATGAAAGACGATTTGGCAACACCTGAAGGTTTATTCGACGTTCTTCTTTAGAACGGCAGTGTGAGCGGCTGGTCATCGCCCGCGCAATCAGGAGGTCATGCAGGCCGTGCACTGCGGAGCGGACCTTTATTTCGGGTGCATTTTGTAATTAGGGACTTTAGTTTCTGGCCCTGATTAGAAACAACGTCTGTACCATTAGTTTCACATTGCACATAAGTGTTTTTACGGACGAGTCAATCCTTGCGCGATTGGGATGCATTTTAAATGAACCAAATTCGACCGGAATCAGCATAATTCCTTTTCAAGTTGAAATTACCCATTTCTCGCTTCCTACCTCTCTTTTCCTTTTTTGTCCCTTCTCTTCTATTTTTATCTCTTCTCCTCCCTTTTAATAGTTGACTGGATTTCAGTAGGTAGCCCTAGATAGACTTAGAATTGATCCTCGAAATCTCCCATAATATTATGTCGATGAAGCAATCAAATCGCCGCTCTTGTAATTATCGGTCCTAATTCTTTATTGACACTCGACTGTCAATAAAGAATTACGTCCTTATGTTGCGCTTTTAACAAAGAAAAATGAAAACGCATTTTTCTCTATCCCTCTCTTAAAAATTTACGCATTCGATATTTTCCCAGAGGTGGGTCTAGCAATTTGGCAACACCGGATTCCCTCCATTCAGACCTATGTTAAATAATCGACTCTTGTCGGAGCACCTGGCCCCTCCAAGAATCGATACATTTCCACAGGTTTAAATGGAGAAAAACAATGTTGCCAATTTGCTGAATCCGCCAATGTGTATTTTCACTTTTTTCATCACTAATGCGGAAACTGCGACGAGCGTTCATGACGTATCATCGGTCCTCTTCAAACCGGAGATTTTTCAACTATCGGGAACTCAGCGCTCAATAACAAAGCACGCAGCGTCAGCTCGGAAGAAAATCAAATGAATGAATGATATCGAATGGACCCGAGTGTCCAATTTTTCAATAAATTCTGCTCCATTTTTATCGAGTCGACAAGAAGAAGCTACCGTCTCTCTTTTGTTTGGCATCCATGGGTTTCCAGACTCAATTACTGGGTGTAACAGGAGTGGGAATTACGATATTCGAGCGGCAACTGGCTACAGACCAACGTCGCGAGATTGTACATGATAACTCTCATTTTCGATCATCCCGGTCTTCCAAAAACTCTGGTTGACGCGGCGGCGATGTTGCAAATGTGGCAACACTGGTTTTCCTTCATTCAAATCCATTAAAAATATCGATCCCTAGTAAAAATTGGCCATAAGAGCTGCGTTTTAAAATACCGTAGGAATTTTCATAGCCGGCTAAAGAAGGCTATAGAAAATCATACAGCTGGCTGTAGAATGCGGAGAAAATCATACGGCCGGGCTATACGAAACGATAAAAAATTATGCAGCCGAGCTATAGTTCCTATCGCCGGGCTTTACACTTTATCGCCTGGCTGTTGCTTTTTCGCCATCAATTATAAAAGGCCATAAGAAATTGTGTAGAAATTCGTGTGCTTTGGAAATCATTAAGTTTGATGCGGAACCACCTTAATATTTACAAATCACACATTATATTTTCCTTTAATACATATTTGTTTTTATCAATTAAAATGAGAATAATCCACACAGGATGTGCAAACATTTCAAAATCATGAGTTGAATAACACTGACTCCGCCAGATTAAATATGAGAGCCTAACACAAAGCGGAGCGGCGACGCACTGACGCCTACAAACCTAACAGGGATACTTCACGCATTGCGCAACGCGTGAAGTATCCCTGTTAGGTTTGTAGGCGCCAATGCGCGTTTAGCGCTGGCTGCCCGCCTGCCACGGCGCTTGAAGTAACTATTTCACACCAGAGGTATTGCACAGTATCATACGAAACTGAGGGCACTCTAATATATTAGTAATGGCAGGCATCCATCAAAAGTACGGAGCTTTCCTCGCAAAATTAATCAATATACTGCGGCCCAAAAAGAGAGCAGTATTCCAAAAACTCACTAAGTCCTAGCGTCCGTAATTAGTAACGTTTAGCATACACTTTATCGTCTGGCTGTTGCTTTTTCGCCATCAATTATAAAAGGCTATAAGAAATTGTGTAGCCGGCTGTAGAAGCTATTGGAAATCTTACAGCCGGCTGTAGGTCTGTGGTATTTTGGAATACAGATTCTACTGCCAATTTTTACCAGGGATTGTAGGTGAGGTAAGCTGCTGTTCCAAGAATCGATTGTTTTACATGCGTTTAAACGGTGGAAAAACAGTGTTGCCGAATTTCAAGAATTGTCACAGGGTTGACGTAACCATATTGTGAGGGATGAATCAAGCGTACGCCCGGTTAGGGGATGAAATTTTCCAGGGATAGTCAAGTGCCAGGGACCACTGGAGAATTCGCACATACAAATTTTACTGCATCATCTGAGAGTGATCAAAGAGCTGATTTTGCGATATTTTTCATATATTTCTTCCGCAATGGGAAATGGGAGAAATACAGATTTTTAAGTGAGAAAATTTGCCGCCTTGTGACGTCATCTAGCGGCATTCACCTTTTCAACATATCGACGGTGAAATCACCAAACCACGTATCTCGTTTGCGGTGTTTAAAAATCTACGCTCACATTTTATTTTTTTGAAATAGACCAAATCAATATCATTCCTTGAAATTTTCACAGAATTTTCTTCGCACGAAGAGGAAAAATCACAGAAATTCTCAAGACTGGACATCACGTAGTTTTTCATTTAAAAAATAAAGTATGTCAGGAAGTCTGCGACGTCGCAAATCGAGATACGTGGTTTGGTAGTTTCAACATCGATATGTATTTTAGCAGATCAGGTTATTTTGTCATATTTCCGCCAATAATTGTTCAATTTAGAAAGCAAGGTATTCCCTGTGCTTAGTTTTTTAGTAGTTTCATTTCAAAGAAGCAATTTACAAAATTTTAGACTCCTGCAAATTCTCCATTATCCGGGGGTGCCTAAAAGTGTGAGTGTTTACGGTATATAATGAATACATGTTTTTGTTTTTCCGTCAAAATTTCTCCGGGAAAACATGTTTCAGTTGGGAAGTCGTAGGAAAGTTCGCATTTAGGTTTATTGCATGGTTGGATCAACTGTGCATGATACCGGTTGAGTCAACCGAAATATCCAGCGACAAAATAAAACTAGATTTCTGGTCCCGCTATCTGCCTCTTTTCACAGCACCAGTGCAGCGCTGCCGTGCTAAGGAAAAACGCCGTATGAACCCTCAGGAGTTGCCAAATTTCTTCTTATAAAAAACGTATTTCCTGGTAAACTTATGAATATTTTCCTTCCAATTTTTCAGATAATTTTGTGCGTAATTTTACCAGAAGTTCCTGAAAATATCAAGGAAAAGTATTCATAACCTAACGCAAAAATAAACATTTTATCGGAGGAAATTTGGCAACAATTGAATGTTCATACGGCGTTCTTCCTTAGCACGGCAGAGCGGTGAGCAGATAGATTTGTCCCCTTCTTAATCACGTCCGACCGCAGCAAAAATTCGGGTTTTTCCGTACCAATTCGACAACGCGGGCGACTCGTGTTGTTGACATCCCGCTGATGACGTCACGCAAAGTTCCGATGCGGTTCCCGTTCGCGCGCCCGAGTGCGACGGGTCCAGAGGCGGAAACTGCCCCGCAAACCGAAAACCGCACAAATCCATGGAAAACCCCCCCGAAGTTAAGCGGTTTTACCCCTGGCGCGGCGTGGCGGTAAATAAAGCCGCACATGTAAAAGTAACGGGTTTGCCGTGTGTACTCTATGGCGCATACGTTGTTTTCGCACGGAAAGCTTCGAATATCCGCGGATCGAGTTGTTTGCCGAGACGGGCCATAAATTTCGCGCCAAAGGTGCCCGAGTTTATTCGCGCCGACCAAATAAACGCGCGTCGCGGCGTTTTCGATTTCGACTTAATTACCGCAGTCAAATTTCACGCGCGCTGAAATCTCCGTCCGGCCGTAATCCGCCCGGCTGAAAAAACAGCGCAATTTCCCGCGGTCCCACCAGGCCTCGCTACCCGGGGTCCCTCTTTTTTCTCCGAGGGAATTTTTCACGCCGCGCCGGGGGGATTATATCAAAACCGTTCGTTTAATGCCTGAAATGGTTCTGTTTGTTTTGCAGTGTATTTTTGATTTCTGCGTCGTACTGACGTATCCCTCGTCGGTAAAAAAGCGATCGAATGAATCAATAAACAAAGAAATGGGGGCTAGCTTTATTTAAGCAAAGCAATGATATCTCTTGAATTTGACGCCTAGACGAATTGAACTGAATAAAACAGAAATGCATATCGGATATAAAGTAGTTGGAAGTAAGTTTAAATTCAACTAGTCGCATGCTTTCTCCTGTTGAAAACATGCAGTTGAATAAAAATGTTTCGAAGAGAAATATATCCGTTACCTTTTTTTTTTTTTGTATCTTAAGGAGGAATATAAATATAAGTATATAAATATATAAATATCAAGACCTTTATCTCAGTTCAAGTTTGATGCGACTTCAGGTGTGTCTCGGTTCATTACCTCTCGATGTTCCATCGAGACCGAAGTTTTTTTCTTCGCAAAATCTTAATGTTTCTAATGTTAATAACATTTGGGTGTGATGCCACTGATTTTAATGCAAAGATTAACTGCCTAAATAAAAATAAAGATTTGGATTCGCTGCTTCGACAGTTAATTCATGTAAAAGCCACGCTACACAATTTTTAGGAGACTTATGGAAGAAAAGTGAACGAAATTAGGAGGAAATGAGTATGAAATTCATCACTGTACAAAATTAGCGTAATTGAATTCAGCAGTTTAATTTTTTTTCGGAGACTATACACTGAAAATACACTATACACATTCTCGGCGTTTTTACCATGGTCCGTTGGTACCTTTACCATCTCACTTTTTTTCCCAATTATTGGTAATTTTACCAAGACAAGCCTAAAAATCGGTATTTTTACTGTTTTTTTTTCAGGTCAGAATACCACTTTTATCGGTAATCAATTCCCGGTAACTTTGCCATTTTATCTCGGTAATTCTACCACAGTCGATAAAAAATATTGGCGTTTTTACCTAGGTCCAGTAAAATTACCGAGAAAGTTAATTAATTTTACCGAGATTTCTCGGTAAAATTACCAATTCCATAAATGGTATTTTGGTATAATGGTAATATAAATGGTAATTTTACTAAGAAAAAACTGGCATCAAATAGAACCCTGAATTCCATGATAATTTTACCCTTTCCTTAGTAAATACACCGAGATTTTTTTTTTCAGTGTAAGATTTACCCATTAACATAGCTTAGTTTTGTAAAAAAAAAAAAAAGAAAGAAAGAAAAGAAGAAAAAAAAGACTTGTGAAACATGTGGACGTGCAAGAAATTTGATGTGCTGAATTCAAACGAGCTGACTTTTTGTCGGAGTGATGATTTCCCCTCAGTTTTGCCCATATTTTTTTCACTTTTCTTCCACACGTCCCCTGAAAATTTCGTCGCGTGGCTTTTACATAAATAAACAGAGAGTGACGCTGGTAGATGACAGCGCTTATCCGACCGGAAGGGGGACTGGAAGAGCGCGCATCGAGCGGAAATAGAGTCGATTCGCCACAGCGTTGCCAGTTTGCCCGCGAAAAACATCCCTCACTTCATCGGTCTCCGTGAGGGAGTCGGATCTTTTTACGGGAATTTTCAACAGGGGCGTATCTGATCCCGCGAAGGGAAGGAAAGCACACACGTACACACACACACTCACCCTCACGACCGAGTTCGGCGGCAAGTAAAACAAATTTTCATTAACGGAATTAAATCAAGCAGAAGATTTACTGGGCGACGCGAGCCAAAACAAACACGGGCTCGCTCGCGGAAAAAAGCGGTGGTTTTTCGCCAAGATTTCGCGAGGATAGCACCGTCGCTTTTTCACGGCTCGAATGAGGTTGTTGCGGCTACTTGTCGCTTTTCGCGTGTAAAATGGGCTTGATATCTAGGAAAATGTAGATTAAAATTTCTAAAACAGCAGCCCGTGACAATGGTGATATACAAAACATAGGAGAAAAATGGAGAACAGGGCTTAAAATGGAGAATTTGCAGGTATCTGATTTGATGAATTTCGTGTTTAAGTGGAAACTACTGAGCGAACTGAAAACGAGGATACCCTTGGTTCACGAATTGAACAATGGACCACTAGACAAGGTACGAATTTCAGCATTCTGATACATGTTTCTTTACCAAAATTTCTCGTAAAACACGACGCGCACAACGAAAATCACCGAAATCAACTCCTTCCGAAGATATTTAATGATTCTTGATGCGTGAATTGAAACCACCCGCTCATGAAAACTCAGTGCTCTACGTGATTCACATTGCGCGCTAAACGTTATTATGAACGTCTCTGCGATAAAAAAAAAAATCTGGCAACCTCAATCTTGACGCTTTGGCTCAGCTATAGCAAATTACTTATAGTGTGAAAACACACCCGGTGGGAAATGAAAATTGCTCGATTGAGAAGCTTGCTGAAACCGTTGTAGTGCGCGATTTGACTCACGTAGAGCTTTGAGTTTCTTGTGAGCGGGCAGTTCAAATTCCTCGTAACCAATGTGAAATAAAAACGTTAATATCTCCTTTAGGAGTTGGTTTTAGTAATTTTCGTTGCGCGAATCGTGTTCTTCGTGAAATCATGGTCAAGAAACATGTATTAGAATGCTTAAATTCGTACCTTGTCTAGTGGTCCATTATTGGAGAATATATGTCGAAATGATCTAATCTCCTAAAATACTTGTGTTTAAAAGGGAAATGCCACCAGATGACGTCACTAGGTGGTGCATGTTCTCACTTTTTAATCGATTTTTATATTACTTTCCGTAACAGAAAAAAAGTATAAAAAAATATTGAAATCAGCTCTTTAAGCACTTTTAGATGAAGCGATAAAAAATTTGCGTTTCTCCATTGCACTTAAAAATTCGAGACTTTTTGGCCCGAAACTGATTGTGAGCTATTTTTAGTCGCGCGGAAGAATAAAAATAAAATATAAAAATTCCAAATAGAAACCTGCAGACATTATGATGGCCGAGAAACTCAAAAAAATAGAGAAGCTATTTTATTTTTATTCCTCCGACTGAAAATGGCTCAGTTTTTGGCCGAAACGTCTCGGATTTTTATGTGTAATTTTTAGCCTTACTTCCCGTTTTTTCTCCTATGTTTTTGATATCTAGGGAAAAAAAGTGATTCGGCTTAGGTGAAGCCAACTGCCTCACCAAGATTCGATTGCCTTACATGTATTTAAATGAAGGAAAAACAGGGTTGCCAAATTTCATGAATCACAACTGAAAAGATCACGTCGCGGTAAAATGAACGAGCATGCACGCACATTCTCTCATTTCCAAAGCAATTCTATGAGATTGCACTCAAATGGTGAACGAAGATAAGACAACAGTTCAAATCAAGTGGTCACTTTTCGTTTACATACTTATTCTTCCGCAATTTGCAACTTTCGTGGACATCCATAGTTTACCCTCCCGTGACATTACGTCAGTGGTCGATGAGAAATCTCTCAAAAGTTGTTTTTAACTTTGCTTTTCCTTTACTTTAGCACGATAATGTGACCATATCATTACAAGTTCAAATAAAGATAGCCTCTATCGGTCGAATCTTTTGTGCCGAAATTCGGGTATTTGTTTACAGAAAATAAACAGCGAGGAAGATATGTCAGCTTATTGTTGGCAAGTAGATTGGCTCATGTCGATAGCAAGTGCGCTTTGTTTTCAATCCCTGATGCGAGTACAATGTAATGCAGCACGTGATTTCACCGCATCTCGATGATAAAACTATGAAAATGTGGATCGCGGATAGCTGCCGCATTTTATTTTTTGAAAGATGACTGATTATACTATCGAAAAAAAATCAAACAATTTCTAACGTATTGTAGATCACACGAAGAAACCTCTTTTTTCTTAGCATAGAGTTCCTAATTAAGGAGCAATTAAGACATAACGCTCCCGATGTCAAGAGCAGTCACAAAGATTACTCAATTCGTATAACGTTTTTTCGTAATCTTTGATCCATTTTTTTTCTCGTTCCCTTTCTCATTTCGTTTGTTTTCTCGCGTATCGGCTCGTTTAAGGAACAACGGATGTAATATTAGTTCTCTAGTGCAAATAAGTGTTTTTATGAATGAGCCAAGAATGGTAGTTCCTCATTGGAAAATTCAGCCCGTTTGATAGTTTCTTGCTTTCAGGAAATTCCTGAAGAACTTTCGAACATCAAATCACGCTGTAACACTTCAGGTATTTTCGCATAAAATTTGACGGAGAAACCTTTTGAAATAATTCCGAAAGAACATCTCGAGTGAATGACTTAAACAGTTTTGCCTCGCGATTTGCGATATTCTTTCAGGACGCACTTTTAAGGCTTTTCAAAATATTCGTCCGTTAAATTTTGTTTTCAAATACCTAGCGTAACATAGTGTGACGCGATGGTCGGAAATTTTAAAGAAGTGTCCTGAAACCCAGAAATCATCGATCCATCAATTGACTTTCGATTAGTTCCTGAACACATGGGACTTCACATTTCCGTCATATACTGATCGAGAATTACCGCTCGTTAGCTTGTTTTTTTCCCTCGTGACACTATTTGTTGTTGTGTTTGGCGATAAGGCTCATAGTTGAGCAGGCCTGCCTGCCCTGCATGCAGCGATGGGAAGGCACAACACACTCGAGAGTAGAAACAAAAAGAAGTCGTTCTTTCAGATCTGATTCAAGCGCTGGAATGTTATCACTAATCAGTGCGAGGTAGCATAGCCGATCAGGTGATCAGACCAATGATCAGTGATCGCGTCACTGACATGTCCTCTAGTCTGCCGTGCCAAGGAAAAACGCCTTATGCATCTTCAGGCGTTGCCAAATTTACTTTCATAAAACACGAATTTCCTGGTAAATTTATAAATATTTTCCTTTCAATTTTTCAGATTATTTTGTGTGCAATTTCACCGAAAGTCCCTGAAAATTTTAAGGAAAAATATTCATATCTTTCCGCAAAAATATACATTTTATCGAAGGAAATTTGGCAACTCTCGAATGTTCATACGGCGTTCTTCCTTAGCACGGCAGTAGTGGCCCTTGGTGCCAATCAGACGCGACTTGTTTGTGGGAATGGAATGGACGTAAATTGGAAGTCGGAATCAGAGTTTTTGTCATCAGGCGACGACCTTTCTTGATCCCTAGAGCTAGGTTGCCGCAGTGACTCACTGAATTGATGCGACTGGATGCGCGTATTCTTGCACAGGACTTTTCGTTTTTCGTCCGACGTTTCGTATAAAAGTCAAAAACATAACACTATCGTCTAATTGTCGCAACTTTGTGGAATGATGAAGCACATTCTTCCCAGCTTGGAAAAGGATGCGAGCTTTTTCATCTCGCAGCAAAAAGTTCCAAATTCCCGCGTGAAATTGGCAAGCGCGTGAGAGGGTATTTTTCAGTTTTTAAGAGGTTTCTCGTGTCAAGTGATACCGATGAGTGATTGCGCGGACCAATGAATGAGCGAATGGGCCAGCGATGTGACCGGTGACCGGTGGACGGCCATCGGTGAATGGTGGCTAAACGGCGATGGATGGGGGCAATAAAATCCGACGCCAATAAAAGCCACACCGCGACATCAGGCCCTGCACCAAAGGCCTCTTGCAAAATGAGTATCGAGCACAATATCGTTCGTCATCGTTGTCAGCTTGTCCAGTAACCTGATCGATCATTGATGCATCCATTCCCGACTTCTATCCCCCTCATTCCCGAAATGCATCTCGCGCCTTCGACCTTCCCGCACAAAAACCAAGTCATAATTGGACGTGTTTCTGCCAAATGGAACTATGTGCGTTAAGACATGAGCTCTGAGACCCATAAGAATATATGTATATTATGGCTCACGTCATAATGCACATAGTTCCGTTTGGTAGAAATACTTCCACTTTGAATAATTTGAGACAGCAGGTTCATTTAGTATTACTTACTAGTTGCCTCGAGAGACACTGATAAATGTCTCAGTTCAAATATGACAAGAAAGTTACATTTAAAGACTAGAATTCGATTTCATAAGGAAACCAGTCAAAGTTGTTTTAAGTGTTTTAAGTACTTAAAGTTTCCAAATTTTGTCCTTCCTCTCTCATTGACTCGATCCACTGTGCGTTGGCCAAAAAATTCCAATTTACTGCCCTAAAGATCTGTTTAGCCGATCGGAGCAAAGAACTCTCGGGAATCAACGCAAGATCGCAGGCATGAAAAAGCCCAACTTCCTGGCTAGGATCATCTCCCGCTTAGCATTTTTTCATCCTGCGCACCCCCAAGTGGGGCATTTTCCTTCAGCCAATTTGGAAAGGGCACGCTACACTATGCGACCTGCCCGGATTAAACGAGAGAAGGAATGAAATTTACTGAATAAATAGCTTCTCCGGAATCCTTGTGCCAACGAGATAATGTTGGAGGGTTAACCTAACGCCAGGCAATGAACCGCAGGGTTGCCTCGCCTCGCCCTCGTCTCGTCTCGCCTCGCCGCACAGTGGATTGAGTCAATCAGAGAGGTCGAACAAAATTTGGAAACTTTAAAAGCTCATAACTCCGTTTGTACAAAATTTTGAGGTTCCAAAAATGATTTTACTAGTTTCTTCGTACAATTTTTTCTAAAGACACCCATTGAAATTTAAATTGTGACGAAATAAACATCATCATTTGAAGTTTTAGTCAAAAATTTCTTGTCCGACCTCTCTAATTGACTCGATCCACTGTGCGTCGCGTCGCCTCCAATTTTTTTTATTTTAATCGAAAATCTGCGTCCTACACTGCCGTGCTAAGGAAGAACGGCGTATGAGCCTCCAGACTTCGTCAGCTTCCCTTTGATCCAAGACATTTCCCGGGAAAATTTGATACTAACTTAAATTTTCCTGCCTTTTCCTAGGTAGTAACACAATAAAAACACAAAGAAGGTGATGAAGGGGAGAAAGCATCACAGAAAAAAAATAGATGGTGCTGACGACAGAACCTTTAGTTCACAGGGCTCCCGCAGTTTCTTTGTTACACTTACAGAACTTTTCTGTTGTGAGAACAGAACTTCGGTCGTGGGAAAAGACTCTGTTGGATGGTGCTTAAAGCTTTATTGATTTTTATTGCACTCAAAAGTGACAGAACGACAGAACCTTCTGTCGTCAGCACGACCGAAGTTCTGTTCTCACAACGGAAAAGTTCTGTGAGTGTAACAAAGAAACTGCAGGAGCCCTGTGAACAGAAAGTTCTGTCGTCAGCACCATCCATTTTTTTCTGTGATGCTTTCTCCCCTTCATCACCTTCTTTGTGTTTTTATTGTGTTACTACCGAGGAAAAGGCAGGACAATTTTAGTCAGTATCAAACTTTACGACAGAACCATCCGTTTGTTTCTGCGCAGTTTCAGCCAAATTTTTAGTGTTTCCCTCTTGTTTGAAATCACTATTGAGTGCAATAAAAATCTATAAAGCTTTACGCGGATGCTCTGCTCTTTAGAGTCCTCTCTCTCGCTATCGTCATTTTTTCTAGTATGCTAACCCTCGTGTTCATTCCGCTCCGCGAGGGAAAAATCCGAAATATTTATAACGTAAAAATCCTAGTTCACGCTTGCCTAGCGCGCGGTGCATGCAAATTTTTCGACGCTAACGATTTGCGGGCGGCGACTTTTTCGCAATTTGCATGCGATTGTGCCTCCGGCCGGATTTTTTTCCCCGGAGCTCCAGTGGCTGTAATGAGAGTACCGAGTGCAGCCGACAAACCTTCTCTCATTAGAATCCGGGAAAAGCGTCATTAGTGGCCTATTCGTATGCGTGCGTACGTTTCAGCATCACGTATGATCGACCCAAGGTTGTCACGTATTTTCTTTAAAACAGCGTGAAATGAGAAAATGCGCGCGGAATCGGCGCCGCGTCCCGCCCGTTAAGGCAACCTGGTAACCCTTGAGCTTCGGCGTTTAGTGAAACGACCCGTGCTCAATGCTGTCACACACACGTTCTGTAATTTCTCATTGGAAGTTAAGTTTTTTCATTTTGAATTTTAATTGACCCATTTTTCAGTGATTTGAGAAGGAGCACTAACGTTTCCTGTAATGGCCTGGTTACACGCTCAAATTTCCGTCAAATTCCGATCAAATTGATGACCAAGATAGCGGTCGAGAGTTATCTGATTGATGAGTAAAATTAATTAAAACAGCGTGTTGATTGAAATAAGCATGAAATAAGCACGGTTGTGTGGAAATCAGATGAAGGATGAGCCCCGCAGCTCCATCATCTACCATCAAATTTTTGCAGGCCGCAGAAATTTGATGGTAGATGGTGCGCACCAGTCACCGTTTGATCGGAAATTGATGGAAATTTGAGCGTGTAACCAGCACATAAAGATTGGCGTATTGTTGATAAAAATTAAAAAATCGATTTAAGTTTTCGTTTTTGTATGGACCGTGAAAACGGACTAAATTAGAAAAAACTTTACAGACTGTGGCGGTGGATTGTCAATTATACTATATTTTGCAATAAAGAACCCTGAATCCTGGCTCAACCGTAAAATCACCTATTCACGTAGGAGTAGTCATGGCACATGCACTGTTTCTATAATGATTCCAAAATAGTGGTTCCTTGTTGCAAAGTGTAGTACAATTTAAGTAAATATTTTCGGCGAATTTAAGAAAGGGCTAATTTTAGTCGACTAAACCAAAAACTGCATTTTTTTCTCTAAAACCGCACCTTAATATTGTCAATAAGCATGGATGTGTACAAATCCTAACCCAATGCTCAAACATGGTTGCAGAATCCTCAAATGAATTAAAAACCTCAAATAATTTTTTAAAAAAAAGTAATAGAAATAAATTAAGCAGCTTCGTGTTTTGCTTCCCATTTTAATACCAAGTTTTGGTTACTTTTTCTTACCGTTTGTACGTAACTACGAATTTCGCCTTTTTACCCCCACCCGTTTATTGAAATAGAGTCTGTTAAGGTGTCAACGCCTGACCAGCAGAAAACGTCTCATCTATACTGCCGTGCAACGCATAAACGCTGTAAACGCCATTTTACATGTTTTGGAAACAATGTACCTATCGTAGCAGAAAAAAATGTGTACCTTATTGGGAAAATGTTCTTACAGAATTCTTTCGCAAATACTATCAAAAACTTAACCCTAAAATTTGAGGTGCATGGGTAAAACCGTTTTTATTTCATAAAGTGTTAAGTTCCAAAAAACGCGGGAAAATCTTGACGGATTCACGGCGTTCTTGCTTAGCACGGCAGTATAGGAGCTTGTTGATTGTGTTTATGTTGTGGCTGCCTGTTAACCCATCGGAGACGATGATGGGGTGTTTCGGCGCGCGGCGGCTGAAAAATGTTGAAATGACAAGGTGAAAAGGAGCGAACGTAAAAACGGACGTGAGAACACGGATCCGCGACGCGACCCCAAAAATAGAATCATGCATGCAAACGAGACGGTCTCATTAATCACGTTAGAAGCGCGTAGCGTCGCAGCGTGACTATAAAAATATGGCTCCGAAGATTCCGAACTTTTCAAGTTCAGCATGTTTCCGAAATTTTATTACTTTTCCGCCGCGGTCGGCTCGTCTGATCTCGTATTCAGGCAAAATTTGCGTTTCGAGCCTCGTCGTCGGCGGACACCAACAGGAAGTGAAATGAATCGGGCTCTAAGGACGAGCGTCCCTTGAGATTCTTTGATCGCACTGGATTCGTAGAAAACATTTACATGTTTCTGTACCGAAAAACAAATATTCCTCTCCTTGGAGTTGCTTTGAAGCTGTAAAATATTATTCTACTCCCACTTTGAAGATTTGCCGAGTTAATTGACTCGTCGATCGTGTCGAATCGGATTCCAACTGGGAGGCAATGAAAGTGAATTAGAATCAATTTATGTCATTTTAAAAGCAGTTTGATTCACTTAGGGCCCAATTTTAATCAAATTAATGGAATTTTGGTCCGCAAACACTGAAAAAAAGTAGCTTGGATCAAGCATGATGATTCTTGAATTTGCCGCCAAGAATTTTTTTTTTTATCTTAATTTACGCTGACTTTTTCTTGATACAAGAAAAATAATGTTCGGGTCAAGCAAAAAAGTAGCTTATATTAACCAGAAAAATTCTTGATTTAAGAAGAAATACTTCTTGGCGGCAACTTTAAGATTCTTTTTTTTTCAGTGTTAAGTATATTCAAAGTTGACTCCATGTCATATTGAACATAGGAAAGAAAATATTATTTTCAAGAGTGTAGAAGGAATACCATACGTACATCTTACTAGAAAAGTATATCACTGATTTGTTAAACTTGGTAAATCTTGTATTGCATGTTTGAAAATATCTATTCTTCGTTCACCGAAACACCTCCACGTCCGTCCAGAAAACCGCTCCGCTTTTTTGCAAAATCCACTCTTACAGTAATTTTTGAATACGACACGCCGATAACGACACTCAGGAACGTGCTTTCATCTTCCTCAGCGGCGCGATCTTGGAAGTACCATTTAGCGCCTCATTAAGAGAGCGCTAAACCGCGTTAAACGAGGTGGCTCATAATTACATTTCTATCGGCATTTAATATGCGTGATTATCTCCGGTCGAGTTTATGAGAACTTGCTCTGAGGCGCTCCTGTGCACTTTTCGATGCGCTTCGGGGAAAACCAACCATGCGTCCGAGAAAAACCCGTGCAGTTAGGCTTTTCTTCTGCGAGGGAAAACTTAAGCGGTACATCTGTAAGCGTTCGGTATGCACATCAATATGCATAAGTGTCTATGTGGAGTTGCTTTATAGTGTTTTCGCGTGTGTTTGGATACCACGTTCATTACGGCCTCCGTAGGAGCGAAGGTTTCTGCCGCGGATGAGTAAACATACTGAATGTTTATAGTTTAACAGCTTCTGTGAAAATGGAACAAAATCCACCGCAAAGTCCTGCAGATTGCAATCCTGCCGCAGTGTCAGTAAAATAATTTAAAGACAGTATTTTCTTGCGTAGCTATTTTTCTTATTCAACAAAAAATCGGCCAAAAAATGTATTTTTTGTCCCAATGGCAGACAAATGTCACATGCCTCAACGACGTTTTCTGCGCTAGAGAGGTTCTGTTTCCCCAAATAAATTAAAGATCGATGTATTATTTTTATTACATCGAGTATTCATCATCGATCCCAGGACTTCGAATAGAAAAACCGAGTTGGCTAAAAAGTCCCGTTGAATTGATGAATATTGACCGCGGGTATATTTTGGACAACCCAAGACACAAATCCTCGAGTAGATAACTATTACAGCAAGAAAGATGTTTTCTGGTCTACTAAGAATATTGAAGGCGATATAAATGGGCTGCTACTCAATTCGAAGCCTTTTTAAACCCTCCCTGTTCGGTGTTAATTCTGTTTCCGCTAAAATTAAGAATGCGCTATTTTATAATACGAGGATACTTTGGTTCTTTAACGGCGAGTATCATGCCATACCCCCATTGTGTCCCCCCCTGGAAGGAGACATAGGGGACGCCAGGTGAAATCATGGATAGATGACATTCAAACTGAAATTACTAAGTGCAACTTACCAGATGACCCCTGTCCTGATTAACAGGGATAGCGATCAGGTGTCGCAGAACGCTTGGTTGCGCTGCAAAAACTACTTGTGTACAAACACATGCACATAGAGTATACATAGAGTCATAATGTAAATGGGAGAGCTGGCACTGCCAAATTTCCTTTGATAATACACGGATATCCCGGTGAACTGATAAATATTTCTCTTCCAATTTTTCAAAAAATTTTGTTCGCAATTTCGCCTAAAGTTCCTGAAACTTTCAAGGAAAAACATTCACAACTTGCCTAAAAATAAACTTTTTATCAAAGGAAATTTGTCAACTCTTGAATGTTCATACGGCGTTCTTCCTTAGCACGGCGCCACGGCAGTCCTGTCTTCGTTGGCGGAGAATCATCATTTTCGCGTCATGCTATCTTCCGTCGCCGAGGAAAGCGTTTCATACATCACCAATGACGTCATTCATGCATCGTTTAAACTATAATAAATGAATGACTTGGTTTCTCGTGTTTTAAATCGGATTGCGAGTGAGTTGTGTCGATACAATTACCGTTCCGCTCGTGGGAGGAGATTGTGGATCTCGGAATCTTGGCGGCCGTTCCGTTGCCGGTTGCGGTGCCGGCGTGGGAACTTTGGAGCATTGACTCCTGTGTACCCGGTTCCGCGTTTCTGTGTTCTCGATGACAGTCGGTAAACAAAACTGTGCAAACGCTATCGCAAGGTGTTACATATCTCGCCTCCCGCACAGGTGTTTGCTCTAGCCACTACTTGACGCCCCGACACACTGACACGCGTCGCTTTCGGCAACTTCCGTAGCTGTGGCTCAAGTCCAAAATCACATCATCGCAAGCGACAATGTGAATAGACTCTTTCCCATTTCAGTGAGAAAACCGTAGGGTTGTAATTTTTTTTTGCTTTATTCGTAGTAAAAATCAAACTATGATCATGGGAATTATGAAGAAATCACCGGATTATTTTAAGGGCCGTCCTTGTTTCTTCGCCTCGAACTAGAGTAGGTGCCTATACAGGTAGAGCACCGATAAGTCGGTAATTTTTGAGGTTGGTCATGGAGCTTTTAGAGCCCAGTGGAGCTGCCAACCTATGAATTCAAACCACCCAGAGTGATTTATTATTACAATTGTTACGACTCGTCGTTTTTGAAGCACGTTTTTTTCAGTTTGTGAGTATTCAGATCATATTGTTTACAGTAAGGACGATGATGATGATGTTTAACGTCCTGAGCCTTCAAAACGAAGATTTTTATTCGACACCGTCAAAACTTTTTTCTCTCACCATCTCAAAGTCACCGAGGAGCATAAATCATAAAACGCTCAATGAATTCAATCGCTTGCCGATAATTCATATGCACTGCCGGATGTAATCAATGCAACGGTCAATCATATCACTCATTTTTCGGGCAAGTTTTCGAAAATGATCCACTTCAACCCACGCGCAATTGCAATCAAGCAGATTATCGTGTCAAAGCGGAAGGATTGGGAATTCAACAAGTAGCCAGCAAGCGCAAGGTCCGGTTAAGAATATTGCCAGTTCCTCCTCGATATTCGTCAATTTTTCTCCGGATCCAGGAGAAGACTTATAAAGGCACCACCGCGCACTGAAAAAAAAATCTCTGTGTATTTACTAAGAAAATGGTAAAATTACCAAGAATTCAGGGTCCTATTTGATCCCAGTTCTTTCTTGGTAAAATTACCATTAATGGAATTGGTAATTTTACCGAGAAATCTCGGGAAAATTATTGAACTTTCTCGGTAATTTTACTGGACCTTGGTAAAAACGCCAATATTTTTTATCGACTGTGGTAGAACTACCGAGATAAAATGGCAAAGTTACCGGGAATTGATTACCAATAAAATTGGTATTCTTACATGAAAAAAAAACAGTAAAAATACCGGTTTTTAGGTAAGCTTACTAGTCTGTCTTGGTAAAATTACCAATAATTGGTAAAAAAAGTGAGATGGTAAAGGTACCAACGGACCTTTGTAAAAACGCCGAGAATTTTTTTTCAGTGCGAATCGGCAAAAATCTCAGGCCGCGTTGTCGCTACCGCGCGGAAAATCCCCGATTCCGCACGGAACGAACCGTCGAATACCCAACATCGGTTTCGTCCGCAGATTTAACTGCGGTCCATCGTGTCATTGCGAGTGCAAAATTATCATATAAATTAAATTGAGGTTATTTATTGTCACTTTCGTGGTATTGTATCAAAAGCCGCTCCGAGCGAGGATGCCGGATGGGTCGCGAAACGCTGGAATTATCGGTCGATTCGCGAGGGGCCATCGCGAGAGTTGGCGTCGACGCCCGGAGGTTAACCTTGCGAAAATCCGTTTCGGCGATCTCGGTCGTGGGATCGGTTCACCCGGTCAGCTCGGACCATGAATTCATTCATGCAATCACACGGGAATCGGTGAACGCATCATGTTTTGTTTCCGTTGAGCCGTGGTTTGCGTGCATTCTTACGGGCCGCAGGGCTCAAGTAAAATTGCACGTGTGTGGTTTTAACATCGGTTCCACACTTTCGGGTGCTGAAACGGAGGCGATCCGGTGAGTATGATGGATTGTCCGCTGAGTATTTGCATTGTGGATCGGTCTCTCACTCGATGATGGCCGGAATTTCACGTTCTGTGAAATTTGGATCGTGTTTTAAGGTGAACCGAGTGCATTTTAACGTGGAATAGAGAGTTGACCTTGACTCGAATTCGGTGGAGTGATTTTCCTCCATTGGAATCTGTGTATGTAAATTTCCCAGATGCTGGGATCTCTTTTTAGGTGCCTTTATCATAATAGCTGGACCCCCTCTACGACGTCTATTTCCGGGCTAATTATTGAAATTTATAGATAAATCAGTAGACAAAGAATTTGAAAATAAAATGGAGCGATCCTTTTGGGTGAAACGGATGCTAATTCTTGATGGACGAACCATAGAGTCTCTCATGGTTTGCCGTTCGTTACTCTATTACTTATATTACAGTATTACTTCACTTTTACAATAAGGATCCATACTATTTCTGGCTCATTTTAGAAACAAAATACATGTCATTGGTTTTTCTATGCAGAAAGGTGATTCTACGGAAGAGCTGGGGATGGTGGTTCCTTGTTGCAAAATGTAATCCAATTGTCTCCTCAACGCCCATTCTACAATATGATGTAAAAACGAGAATTGTATCGTTTAATTTAATGATACATACAATTACTGTCACCACATGATGTTGATTCGTTTGAATTAATCCGCGCCCGAATCGATGGGAAAACTGTCCGCGTCCGCGTCTCCCTTTGACGGGCGTCAGACGAGAGGAAACTCTCGACCGCGCGGAAAACGCTCGAATGGTCGGGTGAGGGGGGGAGGGGGGACCGCGTGACAGTCAAACGAAGCGCACGCGCCGAGTAATTGCCGGCAATTAGTTAATGACCGATAATAAACGAATACAATTAGTTTTTGCAATATTTATGATGGACGCTTTCCTGCTCCCGTTCCAGCGTCGCGACGACTTCGGGACGTCTTGTTGCACCCCTTTCCCCCCCTCACTCCAGTCTCCCGTGTCTTCCGTTATAATTCGTGCTTGCTTGGTAGTGAGCCCACTGAATACATTTATTTTAATTCGGAACGAACAGAGAGTGCGGGATCGTCTTTTGTCTTTAAATTAGACTACACGAACTTTCCTCATTTTTTTAACCTTTTTCTTCCCGAAGATTCTCTGCTCGTGGAGAAAGCACAGCGGGCTGATTGTTGAAATTGGTAGGCAAAGCGATAGACAAAGAAGCCGCAGGACGTATCAAGCGATCCTATCGGTTGAAACGGATGAACGATGGTTCTCACAGATTAAAAGGGAAAATGATGGAAATGATTTGGAATCGTTAAAATTAAAGTGGCCGGTTGTTTCTCACAATCAGTAATAATTCATTCTCGCCTTCTTTTTCACTTTCTTTTGACGCTTTTTACCGGCTTCGCGCCACCCACGCCTGAGTAGGGTCTTATTCTTAAGTATTCAGAGAGTGTGAACCCAAAACGCCTGAAATTAACTCATTAATCTTCCTGGTATCTTGAAAACAGAGACCTGTGCAAAAAGAACTATAGGAGATCTGGACCCAATCCACCATCAGCTGGAATTTTCACCTACAAACGGCAATTTTCAGATTTTTACTTATTTCACTCCCTTTTGACACATGTTTGACCTTAGGTCCCCTCTCTATCATGAACAATTGATGGCGCCCGCGCCCTCTCTACATACATACATACAATAGGTCGCTTTAAAGCACTCCCTCGTGCTCTACGACACCTAACGTCCAATGCTCTCTGTCGAACCACAACCCTTGAGGCATTGAGCATCTTAACACTTCTGCTTCAATCCTCTCCCACAGTCCGACCAACCTCTCACTCGGCGCCCTCTGCGCCTTCTTTCAGGAGGAACCCAATCAAGGACCTTTTTCGGCAACCTGTCCCTGCCATTCTCAGAACATTTTCATACAAAATGGGGCCCTCTCTACTTCTAGCAATTTTCACGATCAAGAAATCCCCAAAGAATTCAAAATGTTCCAAGAAATCCCAAAATCCTGTTACTAATCTCTGAATACACGGAAAAAATAGGGTGGTCGACACAACCAGCGGCTAGTTAAAAATGCGCCAGCTACCGTGCGGTAGTATAACTACCGCGGTGGAGGTCACAACTGACCCGGTAATCACATCAACATCCATGGTTGCGTCGACTACCCTATTTCTTCTCGTTTAGCCTGGAAATTCTTAAAAAATTCGAAAATTTCCCAATCTTCCTCGATCGTTTCTTTTTCGTTTTCCTTGATTTCATGTCTTAACGTGCAGCGATGGAGGATCGAAGGAAGCAGTAATAGCTCGGTGAGCCGGTAGTCTATCAATTGGCCGGAGTTTCATTACGGGAGCTCGCATTATGGACCTCGCCTCGTTTCGCTTCATTCCGTTCAATTGGACGTGTTCGTGGTAAAAGGAACTATGAGCATAGGTTTCGCGTGCGACATAGTTTCTTTTAGCACGAATACGTCCAATTGACGGTGTTTAAGAGCCGATAAAAGTTCCTAGCCTGTCAAAAGCACGCCGGACAATAATTAAAGTTCGACCATGGTGAACGTCGTAGAGGCCGCGCAGCTTTCTGTCTTCGACGAGGAGGTCTAATTGCACCACTGTTGCCATGACTACAACACTCCTAGCGAATATTATGATAACTGGAATGTGATTTTCACTTGTAGACGCTTGATTTCTGAGCTCAGGGTGAGCACATTCTGGAAAACTCTGGAAAACTGGGAAAAGTAACCGGGGATGAATCCGGGAGATGCTAAAGGAACACAATTCCTGATAAATCAGCAAGGAATGATCTCGTGCATAAAAAGTGCAAAGTTTTTATTTGTCGTTAATGACAACTTCAGCTTTTCCCCAGGCAGATCGGAAATTTGTGAAAGTATTCTTTTTCATCCTGCATTGTCCCCAAAGGCGGAGACTTGTTCAAAATTGGTCTGAAAAAACCTGACAAAATCAAGAAATTTCTAAAGTATCAAGGGTCCCTTCATAAGATTAGCGCTCAGTTTTCCGCATGAAAAACCTCTCGATTGGTCGCACCTTTGACAAAAGGGCGTAACTCAATTTTCACGTGAGCCCTGTTTCACATATATATCAATGCTTATCGAGATACGTCCTCACGTCAAAGGAGCAACGAATTATGTCCCGAAACAATGGATTGATGCCCAGAAATTCGCTTTATGATTCACTGAAGCTACCTTTGCTAGAAACCTAATTTTCAGAAATTTTCAATGCTATCTTCAAGCATTTTCATTTCTCTAAGTTCTATGAAAGTAATATGAAAGTATCATTCTCCATCTTTATTCAGAGCAGCTTCCCCTCAACCTTTATTTTTAAATTCAGCTTTTGTGTTACACACATCAGGGAGCCTGAACACTTCAACGTAAACGGAATAAGTAGCCTTTGAAAAGGCATTTGACGGAGGGTCTGATTTAACTATAATTACTCGGGCTAGAGCATATATACAATTTTCCTCTCAAGACTCATTGTCAGACCTCTGCATTCAAGATTGTGCCGGCTGATTCTAGATCGGCGAGACATGAATCGCGGTTTTCCTGGTCCTGACAGTGTCACTCAAGGCGTGGTTCACAGTCAATTGAAACGGTTGTTTTCCGATGGCAACAAGTCATTTCCAGATGAGCCGCGGTTTCTATGTACTTTTATGAACGTCTGGGCTCCTTAAAAAGTTGACTTGTTTCTTTTTGAAAATAACGTATTCTTTTATTGAGAAACGATCGGTTTAACGTGCCCGTAGCAACAAAATTCGGACCGGATCACGCGCACAAATCGCGAGTATTTTTTTTTTTTTTTTTTTTTTTTTTTTTTTTTTTTTTTTTTTTTTTTTTTTTTTTTTTTTTTATCTAAAGCGTGATTTTTGCGGAAGAACCGGTTCTTTGAGCAATGCCCTCTATTACCTGTAAGCCACTAAATCTCACTGTGAGTTGATTTTTTCTCAAGTAAATCAACCGATGAGAGGTTTACTTATTATTGACGCTTATGTTTACGGAGGATGGAGGTTACAGCGTAGAAATTATCTCTCCTTTCATTTTTCCAAATCTTATTGGACTTAGCTGCTACCTTCAGGTCTTTTCCGGTTAGTTTTTGTGCGTGAGATGTTCACGTATCGACCGTAAAACTCGAAAAAACCCCAAGTCATATTATTTTTAAATCTAAATTTATCAAATTTTACTTCAAACGAATCCGTTCAGCGCAAAAAAAAAAAAAAAAAAAAAAAAAAAAAAGTGTAACACATTCAACCACAAATCAGTGACGAAAATCGATCGTTTATATGTGGATATCACGAAAACGAAGAATTTATGATTTTCATTCAGCATAATAATGACAGACCTTCACTTGATTTTCACGCATTTAACTTGATACATTCTTATTAATGTGTCTATGTGGCTTCTAGTTTCTTTCCGGCATTCATTGGCTGTATAAAAATACATTTTCAGAAGATATATTGAAAAGAGCAAAGAAGAATTACGGAGAATGAGGAATAATGCTGGTTAATCTTCCTTTGAGACAAACAATTTGGCAGAATATCTCCAACGTCGCAAAATGGAATGCATGTAGTTTGCCTAGGCCCTTATTTGAATCTTAAGCATGGGTGATTCTTATATTGCCACGCCTGCGCGCAATGTTACACGTATAGCCTGAGGGGACAAGATTGACTTTTGCCAAAACGCCTTCAGTTTTTTAGATATGCAATAAGGACAACCCCCGAGGACGAATAGTTGTATCAAGGCGTTCTGTATCTCGTTGCCTGATTGTAGGCGTCGGGACAGATTTGAAGGCAGCTTGCCTTCTTTCAAAATTTAAAAGAAATTAATCTTCTTTCTGTATATTATCTCTCTTGTTTTGGTAGAATGAGATTTACTTATTTCTATTTTTTTGTTTGTTTGTTTTAGGTGAGTATCAAGCAAGTTCCATCCGTTTTTTTAATTCTATGAATCACGCTCATTCAAATATGTAAGTAAATTTTTCGTAACATATTTCATGAATTTGGATAGATTTCGCACTCGAGGAAAGAAAAAGAAAGAAATTAGTGGACAGATGTAGGTGAGAGAACCCATCTCTTCAAAGTCACATGTACTTACAACAGGTGCGTCGGAGCAAGACATTATCGTAGGCTACGTTTCTACTGCTCTGCCGTGCTAAGGAACAACACCGTATGAAAATTCGAGAGTTGCCAAATTTTCTCTTGGAAAGTATTTATTTTTGAAGAAAGTTATGAATATTTTCCCTTAAAATTTTCAGACTTTTTAGATCAAATTAAGAACGAAATTCTCTGAAAAAATCGGGGGAAAATATCAACAAATCCCGAAATTTCATGCTTTGTCTAACACTGGAAAAAAAAAACACATTGGATCTAGAGTACAGACTCTTGAAGAAAAAATACTCTTGATTCAATTGGATTTTTGCTCGCATCAAAACGAAATTCGCTTAAATTAAGAGGCTTGATTCTTGATTTAAGCTAGATTCTGATTGAATCAAGAGTACTTTTTCTTGTCGATGTTTTAAAGAGTTTGGACTCTAGATCCAATGTGTTTTTTTTCCAGTGTAGGAGATTTGGCAATGGCCGGTAGTTTATACGACGTTCATCCTTAGCACAGCAGTGCTGAATTCTTGTTTTTTGGCTTCGTTAAGCACTCCCAAGGGGAGCCGACTGAAATTATCATATTCGAGAGGTAAAGCCGCGGGTGAAACGGGACGGGTCGTCCGCTGGCATCAATTCGCGACGATGGAAAAGCTCGGAAAAAAAGCACCTGACGATATTCTACCTCCCGTCCAACTTGCACGCGAGGACTATTTTTGCGACAAAATTAGCACTTAACCTAATTGCAATCCCAGCCTGCCTGTGCCCTTTCTCCCCATCCTGGATCCGCGTTGAAACTCTCCAACAGGATTTTCCGTCGATGATCGCTTCCAATGATGACGAGGGCCAGATCTGCTATCTCACAGCATGACACAGAGACAAATTTTAAAAGTTCTATAGCGGACGAGGCTAATTTTAGGTGGAGTCCTTGTCAAGCGCATTACGCAAAACAGCTTGAGGAGCTAAATTTAAATGTGGAGTATACGAAATTATTCATCAAATGTTTATTTTTCTCTATGAACGGCTTCATTAGCTCATTTGACTTCCTTTAGGTGTATAAATAGCTCCGTTTCCATTCATCTGGAACGAATGGTTGCCATTTCTTCCAAGATTATTTCTTTTTAAAATTTCAAATAAAAAATCTAAGAAACTTAAAAGTCTTCCGGAAGTTTTGAGAAGACCCACACTGATTAAAACGATTGTGTTCTTGTGATACCTTTGGTTATTATAGGAAGTAAAATACAAATCAACAAAAATTTTGCGTTGATTTCGGTACAGTTTGCTGTGAATTCAGCGTAAAAAACAACGGAGACTGGGAAAATGCATCCCTGCAAATGCGACGTTGGTGTTCACCACTCGTTTTTTATTAATTTTCTTCAAGAAAACTAGCACGCATTTTCTCTTGAAATTGTCAACCGACGGCTAAGGTTATCTTTTGTTTTATTGCCCGTATTAACCAAACTTCTGTGTTAAAACTTTTCTCTGTGCAGTAGCGCATTTTCCCTCTCAATTCAACGATTTTTCAATGGCTTAATGTAAAAACTATCCCTTCAAATATTAAATTTCCGATTTGGAATCTTACCGTTAGTCCGAATTAGTGTGAAATGGAGACATCAGTATTTTCAAGAGTCGTGGCCCTGCAATATACGAACGCGTAGCTATGTGGGAGTACTGCGTGCAGGGTTGCAAATTTGTATATTTCTTATTTTGAATGATGGATATTTGGCCAATTTTCGCTCAAGAACTGGCATCAACGGAGTGTTTAAAATTCTACTGGTGGTTGACGGTTGCCCATACGGTGGGCAAGGTTCCAGAGAAAATGATGAGAAAAATATCAAATCGAGTTGTTTTCTTTCCTCTCGCGCCGGATATGGGGCCGCGTTGCCAGAATGGTCCCGGGATCCGTTTTCTTTACATTAACGCGATCAGGAAAATGCTTTTTTTATCCGACTATCTGACAGCAATGTAGCAAGAATGGCAGGGTTATGTTTTCACAGCTGAAATTTGCCTTTTTGTAGTGCGGTGAGGGCGGGGGAGTTAAACGCAACAGCCTCGAGCATCGTCGACGTCCGATGAATGCTATTTTTTCTTTCGTTGTGCAAAATTTTAAAGTATCTTTATACTGAAAGTTTGGGTGGAACCAACATTTTTACCGTAGACGTCATATCACTTTAAGATTCCGGGTGTACTCATCAAGTCGTAGTTTTTTCCCATGCGTATTTTGTTGGGGAAGGGGAGAATAGAAAAATGTAGGAAGAAATGAGAAAAGAAGTCCGTGCTTTACAAACGACGGCTCGTAACAATTGTAATAGTAAATCGCTCATGATAATATGGATTCATAGGTTGACTGCCCTTTTGGGCTTTAAAAGCTTCTTGACCCCTGACCGAAAGCTCCAGGTAGAGTACCTATGTAGGGAGAGTGTGAACACATCGAAATGGGCCCAAAAGGGCAGCCAACCTTCCGACACAATGCTCGGGTTTCGATATCAAACCAAGATGGCCAAGAATGTTCATAAATTAGCGTTCCTCAACAAAAATGAGCGAATTTATGCAAAAACTAACAATAAGTCAAATAAATTCCTTAAAAACGACGGATCGTAACAATGGTAATAATAAATCATTCCGGATAATGGGAATGCATATACCAGGCCAGATTTACCTTCTTGCCGCCCATGGGCCGCCTGTATTTTGCCGCCCCATCTCATTCGTTTTGAAACATCCATAGAAACCATCAGGTGAACGTGCCGGAGGAGGAGGGGCACATAAGACGCGCTTACTCGCGTTTTGTGAAAGCCCTGTCAACACTAGCAAAAGTTCACGGAACTTTGCTCGAAAATTAAGTTCCGTAGACCTATCTCTATGTGGACGATGCCTTTCATTAATAAGAAAAAAACGAAAAAATCATGAATAAGAATAAACATGAATGTGGTCTAATGATCTAAATTTCCGCCATCGCGCCAACCGCACTGTGTTTGGCGCAATGCGTGAAGCATCCCTACAGTCTTGTAGGCGCTATATATACGTTGCACGCTGACCGCTGCTGACCAAGTGACCGCGCACTGTTTTTGACGCAATGCGTGAAGTATTCATGCAGTCTTGTAGGCACTATGAGTTTCTCGCCGACCGCTGCTGACCGCACTACGTTTGACGCAATGCGTGAAGTATTCATGGAGTCTTATAGGCGCTAATATGTGGTTCATGCTGACCGGTGCGCCGATAGCGTCCTTTCCATCTCAAGTTCTTGCCATCATTGCTCTCTGCGCTGTGCCGCCCCAGGCGAAATTGCGTGTTTGGTTTCTCTCTCAACTAGACTCATGAAAGGCGCTGTCTCTTGTATCACCGAAAGACGAACGAATTAGAAATTACTTTAGTTTAAATCTCAGGATATGAGAGATTTTTTCGCCTTTCCTCATTTGTGTTTTTTTTTTTGGAATCAGATTTTTTTCATAATACCTACATTTGAAACAATTACAACATTTTCCGCCCCCTTTGCCGCCAAGGGCCACGGCCCATGTGGCCATTCCCTTAATCTGGCCCTGCTTTCGGCGCCGTGAAATCTCCTTAACCCCACCTCAAAATTACCGACATGTCCATGCCCACACTCTCCCTTCATAGGCACTGATACTCTACCCTGGAGCTTTCACAATAATTGGGTGAAATAATTCTACGTTCTCGTGGCAATGTGGCCACGCCCTGGAGGACATTTCTCCGGTGAAAATCATGACCCCGGGGGGGGGGGGGGGGGCGGCGGTGAAACGCGCGGTGGGATAACGTCGAGAGTAGTGTTGTCACTGGCTTCTTTATCTCGCTGATGCTCCGGCGCGGCCGCACCGAGGAAAAACCGCGTATCCGCAGCGAGTTTTCACGCGAGTTAAGTCGTTCTTGCTCGGCGGTAGGCATGCCGATGCCACGACCTTATGCCGTTATGTTATCTCGCGAGCTGCGTGCGTGCTTTTGCATACGCCAATGATAATTACCACGGCGCGGATGCCAGTTGGGTCCCTCTCCAGAGTTCAAGCCAAAGGTCGTCCCACAAACTTCACCGGTTCCGATGAGTCGATTGTCTGCATTTAAATCTATGGAAAAGGGTCGATAATCAGCGTATAACATTATCGACATTAGCGGATCCAGAAAATTGGCCACATTGTTTTCTCCATTTAAACCTACGAAAATGTGTCGATTCATGGAGGGGCCAGGTGATCCAACAAGAATCGATTATTTAACATAGGTTTAAATGGAGGGAAACCGGTGTTGCCAAATTGCTGGATCCGCCGCTGATTATCGATTCATTCCTTACCGAAGCTTCAAATGGGATAATATCGGTAACCCACTAATCACGCTCGAACTACATTTTGCAATGCGAAACTACTATTTCTGGCTTATTTCAGGAGCAACGAATGCGCTATTGGTTTTCCCATGCTGATATGTGCTTTTAGTAGTGAATTTGAGATTGTGTCGCGTATTAAAAGTTGAAGGCGCTCCTATCATGTTTGCCATGGAGCAGTGTTCGCAACGGCACAAGGCACGGCGGTGTATATCCTGATGTATGTGAAAATGGTGGGTATTTTAGTTTTTCGGATGTGAAAATCGAAGTACTTCAGATGTAAGGACTGAAGTTTCAGATGTGTGATCAAAACCTCAGCAGCTGGACCTAAAGTGTTCAGAGCTGCTCAATCCGAAAACATCAGAGATCCATATGACCCACAACTTCGGGTCCCACGCACGAAATTGTTTTCTCCGTGTAAAGTAAAAATACACAATTATTACGCAAAATTTTAAAAATAATTCAGATAAAGGAATAAAAATCGGTCCCAACGGAATGATTTCAATTCCAGGCCCAGAAGTGACCGAAAAACATTAAGTAATCATTACCGAAAGCAGGAAAGGCTATTTTCCGACGGGCCTCGTATACTTCAAAATTCTGATAGAAATTAGTTGTTGGGATGAGATGAAAACGAGGCGCTTCTAAGAGAGATCAACATTTGAGCAGAGTAGCCGTTCAATTGCTCCGTAATAATGAAATGGAATTTTCAATAAAGCCAGGTTAAAACACTGTTCCTGTTTACTGCGCAAAAATAAATTTTGCACGAGGCGCGTTCCTGCGATGTCGAAACATCTGATGAGCCCTCCTCGGGCACTCGATAAGGCTTCTCCAGAGCTCACGAGTTACGTAAAATTAGAGGGTTTGATCCGTTGTCGGCGTCAAGTCTGGCAACTCAACTGGGCTAATCGGATCCAGATAATGAGTCCGCTTTTATTAGGTATTTTGTTTGGATACCCGGAGCCCGATAGCGGATTGAGCCATCCCGCTCCACCGGGGAGGGGGTGCTCCATCCCCCAAAATCCTATTATTGCGGAACGCTTCATTGTAGTGCTTTTACAGTTTACATGTTTGCGGAGCAGTCAATATGCAGAATCGGAGCGGGTTTACAGTGTTGAGCTCGGCTCAAACATTTGCTCTTCCGGTGTTTCATAATTACATTTCGCCAATTTCTTAACTCCGCCCCCGGCCCGTTACGGGGTCGTTCGAGCGCAGGTCTGTCCCTCTTGTCGCTTGGCGGGAAAAATTAGTATTTTGATGCCTCAGAAATTTTCCTGCTCATCTATGAAATTGCATGATTAAAATAAGTTCAGGAAGGAATCCATCATCATCGAATTTGAACCGAGAGGAGAGGTTTAAATCGAGGGGCTTGGAGGACAAGGCGTTTAAGTCAGTTTTTGCTATTTTGAGAAATAAATGTTTGAAACTTCGAAATTGCACGGATCCTTATGGCGGAAAGAAGGTTCAAACTGACTTTTTGATGCTGAAAAATTAAAATTTGGGAGCGAATTTTTCATAGAATATATATTTAGACTAGTTTTACTTGAAATCATTAATCTCTCAATTGTTTTAAAAAAAATGACTGCACGTATGCGCCTTTTCCTCCAAGCCCCTCAATTATTTCACAAAAATCAAGGTTGTTAGCGCTTTTTACCCCTATTTTCAGGCTCAAAACATTTGTTCTCCACTTATTATGTGTGGCAAAAGAGAGATCTAGGTACACTGACATATGAGCTGCTCAATTTGAAAAATTTGGTACCATAATGATTCCGAATTGGCGTCAGCATCGCACCATGGTTCTCTAGCCAATATGGTCGATTTTTAGCAGGGGCAGTGTTCAGGAAGAAAAAGACTCTCACAGAAATGGTCTTTAACGTCGACTTGATTACATGGCTTCAGTAGCTCAATTTTTCTCACCACTTTTGCATAATTTTGCCCCTCTAAATGCGCAGAATGAAATTTCAAAATGAAACGACATCCGATAATAAATACCTATTTTTCCCTGATACACTGTGATCTCCCCGAGCGAAACAGCGGAGCAGTCAACCTTTTCGAAACTGATTTATCGCGGTCCCAGTCGACTCTAGCCTCACCTTGGAATCTTAAAATCGCACGAAACACCGTCGCCAACCCATCGGGAATTTCCGAATTTCTCCCAGGCTTGGCAGGGGATTCGCCAGCGATTTGGCAACCCCGGCTCGTCATCCGCTCGTCTCCAATTTTCGCGCGTGTCACCTCGCGATCGCTGTTCGTAAACTTCGCGGCGTCCGTTAAATTTTCCGGATACACTTGGTTGCCGAGCAGTTAGACCACCGATGGGCGTAGCAGGAAAAATTCCTCGCTCTCCCGGCGAAACCGCGCAAGTGCGTTTCGTCGTGAACCGCGCACAGCAAGGTAACATACACACGACAGAACTCATTCGAGAAAGGAGGTACGCGGTGTTGTCTTGTGGATGATGAGTTTCCACTGCGCGTGGGCGCGCAATTTGGCCGCATCAAGCGAGTAACTGCGCAAAGTAGTTGCACCCGAGGAACGCTGATTGCAATGAGTTGCAAGTATTGTTTTCTTGTTTTCGTGTTACGTTTTATTTTCGTGATGGAAAACAATCCAAATTAGCTCCGGGTGTTTTTTTTTTTTTAATTTTTTAATTTGGAATCTGTGCGTCAGACTTCACCGGAAAAAAGTCTCTAGGATCTAGAATCCAGACCAAAATCCAGACTCTTGAAATATTTGACAAGAAAAAAAGAAAGAAAGAAAAAAAAAAAAAAAAAAAAAAAAAACTCTTGACTCAACCGGATTGAACTTCAGTCAACAGGAAATTTGCTTAAATTAAGAGGCTGGACCCTCGATTTAAGCAAAATTCCGCGTGAATCAAGAGTGTGTTATTTCAGTCATATTTTTTTTCAGAGTCTATCTCTGGGTACAGGAGCTTTTTTGTTTCAAGCGCTCGATGTAATATATTTTTGGCATTCGATGTGAGCATCCGTGAGGCCGATATTAATGGTCATTCCCAAAAAGTATTGTGCTTGGACCGTGTATACAGTTGCTCAGAAGACAGTTGACGCAATGCGTGAAGTGTTCATGCAGTCTCGTAGGCGCTATGCGTTTCACGCTGACCGCACTGTGTTTGACGCAATGCGTGAAGTATTCATGCAGTCCTGTAGGCGCTGATATGTGTTACATGCCGACCGCCGCGCCGAGGTTTCTCCTTTTCATCTCAAGTTCTCGTCATCATTGCTCTCTGCGCCGCGCCGTTCCAGGCCAAATTGCGTGTTTGGTTTCTCTCTTAACTCGAATATTTAAAGGTGCTGTCTCTTGTATCACCGAAAGACGACAAAATTAGAAATTACTATACTCTCAGGAAGTGAGAGATTTTGTCACCTTTTCTCGTCTGTAATTTTTTTTCTGAATCTGAAATTTTTTTTATATCTATATTTAAAAAAATTGCAAAATTTCCCGTCATGGGCCGCGGCCCATGTGGCCATCCCCCGGATCCGGCCCTGGTCCTCGCACTTTCCACTCTGAGAAAATCTATATTTTCAGCAAGCGGGGGTTAAGAACGCAGGAAGCGGGAGACCCGAACAGGAGTTAAGAAAAGTAAACACGGTTAAGTGCGGGCAGTCGCGGCGAGTAACACAGTAGCCCTACGCCAATACGTAACCTGCAACTTGCATTAACGGCGTCTCAACGTCTGTTGCCAAACTTCCGTCGTAAGCGGATGAGACTCGCGTGTTTTGGAAATTCATTCGAGGAGCCTGGCACACGCGGACGGCTTTCCTCTCAAAATATTTACTCGAAACTCGGGATAAACGCGAGTGGCTGGAGTGGCCACGCTGGGCATTCGATGCTGTTGCCAGATCACCCAAGATCTAACTTACTAACGGTTATTTTTACAAATCTGTTTTTTTTTAAACTAGGGGGTGAGCCCCCTGACCGCTTCGCGCTCCAACCCCCCGAAGCGCTTTGCGCCTCTGGCACTGAAAAAAAAATCTCGGTGTATTTACTGAGAAAAGGGTAAAATTACCAAGAATTCAGGGTTCTATTTGATCCCAGTTTTTTCTTGGTAAAATTACCATTTATGGAATTGGTAATTTTACCGAGAAATCTCGGTAAAATTATTGAACTTTCTCGGTAATTTTACTGGAGCTTGGTAAAAATGCCAATATTTTTTATCGACTGTGGTAGAATTACCGAGACAAAATGGCAAAGTTACCGGGAATTGATTACCAATAAAAGTGGTATTCTTACCTGAAAAAAACAGTAAAAATATCGGTTTTTAGGTAAGCTTACAAGTCTGTCTTGGTAAAATTACTAATAATTGGTAAAAGAAGGTGAGATGGTAAAGGTACCAACGGACTTTGGTAAAAACGCCGAGAATTTTTTTTCAGTGTGAGGCCCCTGACCACTTCGCGCTCCAACCCCTCGAAGCGCTTTGCACCTCCGGCGTTATACGTTACGAGTCGTTTCCATTGGCGGATACAGCAAATTGGCAACATTGTTTTGCTCCATTTAAACCCATGGAAATGTATCGATTCTTCGAGGGGGCAGGTGCTCCGGCAAGAATCGATTATTTAACACAGGTTTAAATGGAGGGAGTCCGGTGTTGCCAAATTGCTGGATTCGCCTCTGGTCGTTCCGCGTTACTCCAATGACTTTATATTTTTGAGTACGACTTTAATATGGCTCAGGGTGACATTTAAAAAAATAACGAAGTATAAAGTCCGGAAGAAGTTTTCAAATCAAATTTAAAATCTTTTGAAAAGTACCAGACTAGTCAAAGACTAAAATTTGAAATTTAAAACTCACTAGTCCGCGGGTTTGTTAATCCTAAGTCGCGCCCCTAAAGATGGCTGGGGTTGTCGAAACGCGTCGGATTAACAAACCCTCGGACTGGTGAGTTTAAATTTTATATTTTAAGTTTTCAAAGTTTTTAAGATTTATTTTTAAGACGGTTTAAAAGTTGCCCCAACGTTTTAAATTTATCGAATTTTCAAAATGTATAAAACATTTGAAGGAGACTGCGTTTCCTGGAGATCCCATATGTTTTTCGCGAAACTTCTGTCCTCGCGGACTAGAACTCAACGGATCGAACGTATATTTAGAATTCCAATTCTTCAAACTAGCTAACAATTAACTTTTTCAGACGAAAACGCAGAAAGCGTTTTATGTGCTCATGCATCATTACGTGGAAGTCAGACATGAATACTCGTGAGAAAGAGATAAAAAAGGAAAATTTTGAAGGTTTTCAAATTCTTGATTTGTAACTATTTCAAACTATCAAAACCTTCTGAGGAGACCGCAGATTGGCAGATTCCTACATTTCTATCCATATCTTTGGAGGAAGGTAGTTGGTGAATAAAACTAGGGCATGCCTTGAGTTTTGCATAATTTTTCTGTTTTTAGACCTCGGTTGAATGCAGAAAACACTTGGACGTATTTTTGGCAAACGGAAGTATGTGCATGATGATGTGAGCTCTATTATGCACATATTCTTATGGGTCTCAGGGCTCATGTCTTCACGCATATAGTTCCGTTGTTCAGCAGAAATACGTCCAGTTGTAGATATCATCGTCGTCAACGTCGTCATCTAACTGAAAATTAAAATAGCAAGGACCGACATAAAAAATGGAGCATTTTTGCAAGATATAACCCAGATTTTTCGGATTGTGTGATATACTCATAAAAATTTATCAATGACCCAGTGGCGCGGCGTGAATTGCGATACATCGATTGTCATGCCGTATAAACCTATGGGAAAGGATCGATAAACAGGATGTTCGTAGCGAACGCCTTAATAATCGATTCTTTATCATAGTTTTAAAGGGCATAACAATCGATACATCGCAAGTCACGCCACGCCACTGCAATGACCTCCGCGCGTAATCGTGGATACGTTCTCAGCAGAGAGCATGATGCAATAAACATCCCGAATTTTATGCTCGCCATCTTTGAGTTCAGGACAATGATCTCATAATTCCGATGTAATCTGATAAGAAAATTCGTAAAAATATCGACGCGTTGAGATTAAGTAGATTATAAAGATGAAGTCCAAGTCGACTGGAACCCAGGTTACGCCGGAGTGCCTTCATCGGGAGAGCTTGAACAAGTCGCTAAATGGAAGCGCAAGGTCTCAAAAAGACGGCCAACCTCACCGAAGTTATTTTATTAAAACTCGGGAAAGTAATGCTCATCATCTTTTAAAGCCAGTCGTTTAGATCATTGTTTAAGATTTCGCATGTATCCCCATTCTAGTAACACGACGTGGCGGGATATAGGTCATCTGAAATCATAGATTTCGGCTGGCTTTTTGGACCCTGACTTGTTTCACGAAAAATGACGAAAATGTCAGGGGAAAATTGTCCTCCTTTGTTCCCTTTCCAGAATGGGTTTGACGTTTCGAAGAACAAATTTTGCGTAAGAAATATTTCAAATCAACTCTTTTTAAGTTTCTGCAATATTCTTAATCGTCAAGAAATCTCATCAAAATGTGAAAGAGAAATCAAGAAAATGTCAGGGAATTCCATTCTCTGGATTCTGTGGCAACCCTGATTGAACGACTATCGAATACGGTCCATTTTTTTCCCCGAGCCTCCCTTCAATTTTTTCCCCTCTGCGGGCGGATTGTCGAAATCGATAGACAAAGCTATAGATAAAAGAGATGTAAGGAGTATGAAGCGATCCTATTGGTTGAAATGAGTGGTTCTTATGGACTAAGGGGGTAAAAGACGGACTAATTATCGGGTCCCGCGTGGGTTGCCATTAGTTAGTCTATTACCCACGTCCTTTGTCTATTGCAACCACCCACTTCCACCGATAGGATCTCTCCATATCCTTTTTGTCTTCTTTGTCTATAAATTTCAACAATCAGCCCGCTGGATCCACCACTGCAGCGGGCTGATTATTACAATTTATAGACGGAGCAATAGACGAAGAAGACAAAGAGAATATGGATGGGTAATATTGGTGGAAGAGGGTGGTTGCAATGAACAAAGGACGTAGGTAATAACTACTAACTAACGGCAACCCACGAGAGACCCGATAGTTAGTCCATCATTCACCCCCATAGTCTATAAGAACCACCCATTTCAACCAATAGGATCCCTCCATATTCCGTATGTCTTCTTTGTCTATGGCTTTGTCTATCAATTCTAACAATCAGCCCGCAGGGCTACGTCTCAAATATCTAAACTCAGATGATCGGAAGGGGGAAAACTAGAGATGTAATAACGTTGCTCCTCTGACGTAAGGACGTATCTCGATTTCCATCTATGAGCCCTAATCTACGTAGAACTTTATGCTTCCCAGGACTCATGTGGAAATAGAGATACGCCCTTTCGTCGGAGGAGCGACGATAAGAGGAGCCGCGAGAACTAGACCGCACCTGAAACCGGAACGTTTCCAAAATTCCGGTCGCGACCTTGGTCCGTCGCGGCGGACAGGAAAGGTCAGTGTCGCGTCTTGCATTCAAATCTAGCCGTCGCAAACCACTCTCGACGCGTCTACGATCCGACATGTCATGCTCGAATAGGATCCAACTTCCTCGACCGAAATTTGTCCAGTCATAATCAAATTCAAAATTTGGCGCCGCGTTGCCAGACCGGGCTGAAAATCGCACTTTTGGCTGGCGCAGGGCGTGGCGACGAGGTTCCGCGCACGATCGGCCGGCGCTGTGCGAGGAGAGCTCTTCCTCCTTGCGGAAGGTTAATGGTTTTACTGCAGCTGGAAGTCTATTGCCAACAGGTTGGACGCTCGGCCAACCCAAATGGCAATGTGTCAAGATATCGTCTTGTTATGATCCTTGTTTATCATCGAGGACCGCCGAGTTTTCTGACGGATCATCGTGCAAATTTTTGCGAGACCTTTTCGGCTTCATCGATTAGGTCATAATGGACGCTGTGGGCTGTCAGGAGACAGTGTCCTAATTAAAGTGCTATGTTTCATGTTTTTTCTTCAAATTTTTTGTTCGGTGATTTTTCAAAATTCCCCCAAGTAACAGCTACTAGTTCTGTAACTAAAGCATCTTGCTTCAACTTGTCACTAAATGCGCCATAATACAAAATCAAAAACTGAATTTGGCCCATAAAAACTCTTCAATGGCCCCTAAAAATCGAGCATGATGCGCCACATGGCTCCTGAAACTCCAAGGTGAGTTTCGAACACTGAAAACGACCCAAAACGGGTTTTTTACGATGTACAGTGGATATCGGATATAACGACATCGGTTATAACGACATATCGGGCATAACGACGTAAACTGGTCGGTCCCGGCTGAAATCCCATTCATTCAATGTGTTTATGTATCGGTTATAACGACATCGCATATAACGACATATCGGTCATAGCGACGGAGTTTTCGCGTCCCAACAGATGAAGTGATCGGTTATAACGACCTGAGCGAGGCCGAAGAGGAGATGAACTCGTTTCCAGACGCCCTAGAAGCCATCACACTGTTCAAAAATTCCTAATTTTGAACCCAGAATGGAACGATTCCACTTTATCACACTTTACGCTCGAACCCATAGAGCGTTACAAAAAGGGTACGCGAACACAATTGTGAAGCAAAAAAAAGTCACGGACTATTATTAAAATTAGAAGTTTTATACTTCTTCGGTATTGCGCATATGTAGTGCAAACATAATGTAGTGTGTAGTGCATGTAATCTCAATATTATAAAATACTTTGTTTTTACAAATTCAAACAAAGTGTTTTAATTAAAATTAGTCCTAGAATAAAAAAAATAAATGAATTAAATAAATATTCAATTCAAATAAAATTAGATAAAGCTAATAAACAAAGGTGTTACTGAAGAGATAATGAATCAGCAGCAAAATTCACCGGGCCCTGGAATCCCACCTACAGCACAGACTTGTTCTCAGCTCTTTAACATAGGGTACGTGCGTAAAAATTCCACTGTCGGTTATAACGACTATCGGCTATAACGACCGAATATGGCTGGTCCCTTCAAGGTCGTTATATCCGATATCCACTGTACTCTTCTTTTGCGTTGAAACACTCCTTTTCTGGATATTACAAGGTTTTCACAGTCTTCAGAAAAATTTTATTTTTCCGAGATGAATCGTTTTCGAACTAAGATTCAATTCCTGAAAGAAATTGAAAAGAATTTACTCTGAACATGAACAAATCTAACGAATTTCGCTTAAATATACTGGTTTTATTTCACGTTTTTAGTAGGAAACGGTTTCATACCTTTAGAAACATATTTTAGCTGTGTCTACCCTCAAAAAAATTTTTTTTAATCCCCAAAATGAACAAAAATTACACGAGCGCAAACGTCGTTTTTAATAATTATCTTTCTCGCAAAAGAATAATTGTGTGGTTTTTGTTTGAAATTTGATTGATTTTCGTAAAAAATCTGTTGAAAAATCGGCAAAATTTTTAGTCAGCAACATCCGATAGTTTTCTAGTATTTTTTACGAGTGGAAACGTAGCAACGTTGCACTATAGTTACTTTTCTTAGAAACGACGAGTTGTACAGAAAAATACCTACATAAAATTTGCCAGCATGACCTCAGAACTCATCGTGTGAAACAACAGCGAAGGAATCAAGCTTACAGTCGATTTATTCCCCTGCGAGAAAAAACGGGAAGCGAAGTGTCAAGTTGACTCAAAGAAATGATTCCCGTGGGGGCATGGCAAAAAGGGATGGGTTCCCGGGAACACGAGACGTTCTTGTCCTCAGAAAACCATCACTCAGGGGATGGCTTTAAGGAATCGTCGGTGATAAGATCGGGAGCGCCGATAGGGACAGTCGTTTGATGAAAATGCTGAAAAGCGACCCTCGAATGAGAAATATCCACCGTGCGCAACCAAAGATGTTCTGTCTTTTCTGTGCCAACCCCAACCTATCCTTACCCCAGTGGCACGACGATGCTGAAAAATTGTCTTAAAAATATCTCTAAAATCTATGTTGTCTCAAAATGAAGAATTTGCACGCAACTTTTTTATTGCCTCATCTAAGAGCGCTTAAAGAGCTGATTTCGCAGTATTTTTTATGATTTTTTTCTGAAATGGGAAATAGTATAAAAATAGCTTAAACAATGAGAAAATGCACCGCCTAGTGACGTCATCTGGCGGCTTTTCTCATTGAAACACATGTATTTTAGCAGATTAGATTATTTTGTCTTATCTTCTCCAATAGTTGCTTAATTTTTGAACCGAGGATATACTCGTATTCAGTTCACTCAGTACTTTCCAGTTAAAACACGGAATTCATCAAATTTCAGACACTTGCAAATGCTCCATTAATTACCTCATTAATCAAATTAATCATACCATCAGACTTGGTATAGTTTTTTAAGCGTGCCAGTAGGGCTCGCTTTTTAAAATCACTCGGATGTACCATAGTACAGCACACCAATCAACCAATGCTATTCAACGGGCCGTCCAAATATTTTTTTCCTCGGACCCGTTTTCTTGTCTTTGAACCATTATACTGTCAAGCCCTGATGGTCTCTTACCAAAAAACCGAATGAACTGCTAATTGGGAACCCTTGAGAACATTTTCCTGTCAAAACCGTATTATTTCATTTGACAAAAACCTCATAGAAGCTTTCTTACGCTCGGAGGACTCAACTCTAGAACCTTCTTTCCCGCCAAAACTGTTTAGCCAATGAGCGTCTTGCACTGCAAGTGCAGTCTGTGATAAGCCTCGTGACTCTTTATACCATGTACTAACCGTGGCCCCTGCAGAAATCCACTCAAACCACTGCAGTTATCTCCCGATATAGCTTTGGGTGTCAGGTTTCGAGCAAGGCCATAAAAGACGGCGAGGAGAGGGTCGCCTCGTCGAACCTATTATCTTCCACGCCCGATTAACCATTCACCGTGACGCCAGGATCCACCAAATTTTCACAAAAATTGTTTTCCGTCTATTTAGCGAGTTTTTCCTTACTTTCCGTTAAAGTACAAATAAAAAGAGACCTCATTTGTAAAAATCGGCCGAATAGGAGAGAAGTTACAGTTCAACGCGATTTCGATGCACGGCAGTTCGCCCAAATCACGGTCGTGCAAAATGCCGCATATCAGCTTAAAATCAAGATAATTGGACGGAATCTTTAAAATCAATTTACATTCAACGTTCATGAATCAATATTTTCTCCCAAATTTAGCAAAAAGTACCAATTGATGCAAATAACAAAGACGTGAAAATAGTAGGTATGTGTCCAACATTTTAGTTATTCGGCACGCTTTGCCAACATATTCATGTTGGATTTTTCTGCTTGTTTTTTATTATTATTCTAGCAGAACTATGATTTTCTATCGCAATTTTTTGAGTATGCTTTCATTATAAATTAAGATCGAGATATGGTTAGGTTCATTTTAGAAAAATGTTAAGAGGATTAAGCTATGGTGACATTTTTTAATTGTTTTTAAAATGTTTTGAGGACGTTGAAGGGGATTAAACGAGGAACGTTATTTCAGAAAAAACGTTGTTTTGAAGATTGCTGTAAAGAAATTACGGAAAGTAACTACAACATTGTCAACTGACAGAGATACAGGAGTCTTGGAGTCTAATGTGTCGCGGCAGCATCGCCGTGCTATCTGCATCTTTTCAGTTAAGTTTCGCCGATCATGTTTTTCTCCGCGAAGCGAAATGTTACATAATTAGGTACTGATTTCAGAAAATCAATTCCACAAAAGAGGAGAGAGTCAGCGATAAATTCGTGAGCTAAAAGTAAACAAGACATATTCTAGTTAATCTTATCAGTATTGCGTTATGTGTACGCGTTTTTCTAAGTTGAGAACAAACGACAATCAGGTGGATAAACGTTCACTGTTTGTCATCGAAGAGCTGCGGACTTGAAGTTGATCGAATGTCAACATTTTAGAACCTTCCTGGAGAAAATACAATTTTTAAAAATATAATGAAATACTGTATTTTATAATGCATGTAGAAGAGATCAGCTAGACTTTTGTAGACATTAGATGTGTCTCTAAAAATTATTTAAAAAGCGAATGTTGTCTGTCGAATATCATCAACCGTTGAAAGATATTCGACGATTGTGCATTTTTTTATGATATTCGACTCCTTCGTCGGTTTCACCTGAGATCGTTGAAATCCATTAATTTGAAAATTCGAATTCACCTACGGTTTTGAATTCGATTTTTGAATTGATGCAAACGATGCCAGAAACTTCGTCTCTCACCGGAATTTTTGTCTCGTCATTTCTTTCTGTTTTTGTGTTTTGTCAATTCAAGTCTGTTGTCCGTCCAATTTGCTGTAATCTGGTATTCCAGAAAAAAAAATGTGAGCTCTGATTGGCTCCTGCTTTCACCGATCATCGGTATCACTCAACAACACGGATTAATTCGTTTGATGAATGATATTCGATCGCGAAAATTCGCTGAAAGTATGAACATAACACTATTATACTTACTGACATTATAAATACGTATGAAACTATAATAAAAATAATTATTTCCCTGATATTATGTACTGACTCTTTTCTTACTTCTGTTTCAGGTGAGTAATTTTTTAACCTTGATGTCTACTTAATGTCAATATCAGGAACTCCATCCGAGGATCCATGGGTTCAGCGTGAGTAACTTTTCGGTTTTGGACTATATATTTATTACTTTTATAATTCTTCGACAAGAGGGGCTGAGAGTTAATCCGTTTGATTAGATGGATATTTATATTAGGAAGTAAAAATTGTATTTTCTGATATTTAACATAAAATTTGGAATAGCTTAAACCCAGTTCATGAAAATTTCACCGAAAGTAAAAAACACAAATTTTGAATTCGCTGGCCATTGCGCATGATGCCGTGCCGCGAGCGAAGCGGTGAGTGCCTGAAAAGTCAAAACGCCTTCAAATCCGTGCGTATGCAACACAGACATCCATGGAGCTCGAATAGTTGCATCCAGGTGTTATAATGAAATTCGTTTAGTGTTTTTGCATTCGATACTAACTGAGGGAGCTCGGATTGTTTCTCTTACGCCTTAACTTTATTACAACGTTGCTTATTATGCTGATGTAGTAAACCATTACTGATTTTTATCGCGAAATTGTCAATTTCCAAAACAGGCACTGATTATTCAATTGTAGTACAACAATGTCTAGTCTGATGATCTCAAAAACGGTCCACGCATGATTTGTTGATTTTTCCCAGCTCACTTTAACGAGTCATCCTTTTCTCTCTCTCTTTTTTTTTTTTTTTTTTTTTTTTTTTTTTTTAAAGTAGCCACATTATGATGATTCAAAGAAAATCTGGAAGAGTCAGCACATTTTATGAACCTTGAAAAGCCAGACGCTTCAGCCATCATTTAAATTCACTTGTTGTGTCAAATATTTCAATCATTAGTTCCGATGTTTTCCATGCTTCTCATCCGTAAACCTGGAGCCCCGCGTTGTGAATGTTTGCAGAAAGCACTTTCATGCCTATATGATCCCTGAAAAGTCACAGAAAAGTCGAGTCACTTTTCAATCCAAGGGGACAATTCCCCTGAGTTGTGATATAAAATAAACACGAATGTCGATTAATATATAAAACTCAATTTTTTTTAAAACACCCACGTGCACTTTAAAATGCGTATTTTGTTGAAGGGGCGCGTTTTTCAAGATATTTCAACGTGCACCCGTGATTCTTTTTTTTAAAAAAGAAATTTTCAATTTTACCGACGAGGTGTAAAATTTTCTAAACCTCAACAGTTCGTATTCGTATAATACAGGGCTAAAATTCGACCATTAAGCCGACATACCGTCACCTTCCGGCCAAAGTATCCGACGCTTCCGGCGCAAGTGCCACGCAACACTCCAAAATTTCGGCCGCCATTTTAGATTTTTACAGAGAAATTGTTGGTTGAATCCGTTTGAAAATTTTACCGAATTTCATCGGCGGCGCGAAGAAAATTCGGCGAATTTTGCGGACAGCTTCGTTGAACAATTTTTCTGTAAAAAAATAAAACGGTAGCGGAAATTTTGAAACGTCGCATGGTGCTTGTGATACTCAGGCCGTAAGGTGACGATATCAATACCCCAATCAAAATATTTATATATAACGTCCGTTTCCAAATATGACGCGATAAGCCGTGGATAAAATACTCTACTTTAGTGTCATTCATCGCGGGAAGCCGATGGCAAGGCATAATCGGCGGAATGGGTCATCAGTATTCTGGTAAATATCACTCGATGGTAATTAGTTCCGTTCCGTCGTTTAGCTCTCGATAATTGCCACGTTTGATGGAAAGTCGTCCAACCCCTCACCCGCCCGTCCGGAAACGGCGCGTTTTTTCGTTTCGCTCTGATCACTCCGCGCTCAATCGCTTCATTATTGATGCGTGTTGACAATCAATCCTACGAGGAAGTTATCCATGTTCCCGGCGCATCGCTGCCGATTTTGTCCTGTCGTCGCTGACCCCTCAAGAGCCCGACTCAGAGGTCAGATCTTTTTCGTTTTTTTTTTAAGAGTAAATGCAATGGAGATGTTGCATGTGTGAGGAATTTGCGGTTTGACCATTGATTCTTTTGTAAAATTTTGCGAGTAACACGATGGTGCCACTGGTTGTCTCTGCAATCAACTCTCAAGCTCAAAAAAACTCTCAAGTTGAGGGAAAAATGGAGGGGATATCCCACGCTATCCTGAGAGTCTACCTCTACATCAAGACAAACTCTCCATGCGAAGATAGGGAGCAAATACATTAGCAGAGTTGCCGTGTTTTCAGTTTTAGAGTTCCCAAATAAAGTGGCAGCCCTGTCAATGTATTTGCTCCCTATTTTTGCAAAGAGAGTTTGTCTTGATGTAGAGGTATGGACTCTCTGGATAGCGTGGGATATCCCCTCCATTTTGGCCTCAACTTGAGAGCTATTTTTGAGCTTGAGAGTTGATTTCAGAGAAAACCAGTTGCACCATCGTGTTTCTTGCAAACTTTTACATGAGAATCAATAGTCAAATCGCAAATTCTTGTAAAAAACTTGTACCTATCGTAGTTCTAAATTTCTAACCTAATCTGGTAGTTCGTTAGTCTTAAATCGGGAGGATACGACGCGGAACTACGAACTTCGATCGGACTTATTTTTTCTCGTATCAAAATTCAATTTTCGAGTTAGAAACTCTATCCTAGGCCACTGCGGAACGGTTGGAGCCGCAAGAACGATAGCTGAGTATCAGATTGATATAGCAATGAGTATCACTTTCACGATGAGGCATTCAAGGTGCCAGGCTCGATCAAAACATTGACGACGCACAGTGGATCTAGTCAGTAAGAGAGGTTGGACAACATTTGGAAACTTTGAAAGCTTATAACTCCGTCTATACCAGGGCCGGATTAAGGGGGAGGCCACATGGGCTGCGGCCCATGGCGGCAAAATTAGGGGGCGGCAAATTTTGCAATTTTTTTAAATGCAGGTACAAAAAAAAAATCGGATTCAGAAACAAATTACAAACAAGAGAAGGTGACAAAATCTCTCATTTCCTGAGAGTTGATTAATTTCAAATGTTTTCGTATTTCGGTAATACAAAAGACTGCGCACCTTTAATTAGTTGAGTTAAGACAGAAACCAAACACGTAATTTGGCCTAGAGCGGAGCGGCGCAAAGAGAAATGATGACGAGGACTTGAGATGAAAAGGAGAAGCCCTCGACGCGGCGGTCGGCATGTAACGCATATTAGCGCCTACGAGACTGCATGAATACTTCACGCATTGCGTCAAACACAGAACGGTCAACAGCAGTCGGCGCGGCGTGAATCGCACAGTGCCTACAAGACTTCATGAATACTTCACGCATTGCCCCAAACACAGTGTGGTCAGCGCGGCACGGCGGCGGAAGTTAAAATGATTAAACCACATTTATGTTTGTTCTCTCTTTATTTTTTAGTTCATTTCTTACAAATGAAAGGCATTGTCCCCACAGAGATAGGTTTACAGAACTGAAATTTCGCGCGAAGTTCCGTGAACTTTTACTAGTAGTGTTGACAGGGCTTACGCAAAAAATGTGCCCAACACGAGTGAACGCGTCTGATGCACCCTTCTCCCTCCGGCGCGTTCGTTTGATGGTTTTTATTGATGTTTCAAAATGAATGAGAAGAGGGCGGCAAAATATAGGCGGCCCATGGGCGGCAAGAGTAGGTAAATCCGGCCATGGTCTATACACAGTTTTGAGTTTCTGAAAGTGGGTTCATTGGTGAAATTTTCTTCTGAACGCACCCCGTAAAATGTAAAATGTGACGAAATAAACTTCAAAATTTGCAGTTTGAATCAAATATTTCATGTCCGACTTCTCTGATTGAATCGATCCACTGTGCGACGGCTCAGCGATGATCCGCCCGCAATTAAGGTGCCCAGGAAATGATCAAAATTCTGAGGACCTACTGTTGAAGATTGAGCGCTCGATGGTGGCAAATTAATTCCTTCTCTGTGAGATGAATAAATTCAACGTCGGACAAACATTCGTTGCTGCGTCACGTCCTGGCAAAATAAAAAACAAAAAAAATCCAAGCTCGTGAAAAGAGTGTCCCTTGCCAAGAAACTATGCTACAGTCAATACTGAAAACCCAAAAAACCAAACTGTTCACTAGAAACAGATTTAATTGTTCAAAATCAACTGATTTTTTCCCTTACCTGTTTAAAATATACTTTTTTTCGGTATGTTCACCATGGCAACGACAAAATTTTTCTGTCGGAACAACAAAATCGCAGAGACGGTGAACATCGAGGAGGAAGGCATATTTTTTCAAACATACTTGACGATCGATATGAGCCATTTAAAGTACTTAGTTAGCCACTCATTATTCATCGTCTTTCAGACGAGGGAACGTAACCGAACTCTAAGGCTGCCAAATTGACTTCAACAATTAATATATTTTACAAAAACGCACCCGCAACAATTCCCATCCAAAATTTTCTTATTTTTGTATAAAATCTGAGGAAAAATCAGGGAAGTTTTCAGTTAGAAATTCCCCAAATATTCCTGAGTAACATACAATTTATGAGAGGAAATTTGGCAACATTGAATCGGAGTCAAGCTTTTTCGTGAGGGAAACAGCGTACCAGTGGCGTGGCGTGAATTGCGATTTATCGATTGCTATGCTATTTAAACCTATGAAAAAGGACCGATAAACAGGGTGTTCGCAGCGAACACCTTAATAAACGATTCTTTACCATAGGTTTAAATGGCATAAGAATTGATACATCGCAATTCACGGCACGGCACTGCAGCGCACTGTTTACAGACATATATCTGCCAAGTCTATTATTTCTCTAAAAACACTTCTGACAGTATTGAACCAACTTACAGGATTTAGATTTCTAACTTAATATATGCTAAAAAAGTTCAGTATTTTGGTTACAACGCGGGACAATCAGAGATACGTGAGTTTGAGATAAAAGAAAGTCTGTTAGCGGAGATCCTTGAGGGAACAACGGTCCACGATTACGTGTTTTACCATTGAAATTAACGTACCCTGTGTTTTTATCTCCGTGCGAGAAAAACAAATATGTTCTTATTCTTAACGATACGAGAGAGAGGAGGGGGAATCTACTTTTCCCCGATCAGCCGTCCAACTTGCCGAAGGCGATACCCGTCTCATTTTTTCTACGATAACTCAACGTTATCCCGCAAAAAGGGACGGGGAACGAAAACTTTAAGAGCGTCGGAATTCGCTCTCGCCCTATAAAAAACCAAGGGATTGAATTAACGGTCTCTCAAGTGAAACTCCAACTCGGAAGTTTTCAGGGTAAGTTTCCCGAAAACACGTGCCCTCACGTGGAGCGGATACCGGGGAAGCCACAGACTCGCAAAGAAGTGGAGAAAAAAGTCGCGAAACTCCCTGTAAACATTTAAATTTATAAGCTCGAGGTTGCCGAGTTTCCGGTTCTCACAGCGGGGATGTGCGATGAGGCGGAAAATAACGCACGGTTTGGCAACCGCGACGGTGAAACCCCGCTCGTGGCGCGATCTTACAGCTAATTTGCGTCGTATTGTACTTCAGCAACTTCGCGGGCTGGATTTATGGTTTCCTTTATGCTCGGCAAAGGGGCTGAAAAAGACCCCCCCCCCCCTTCAAAAAAAAAAAAAGTACTAGGCTGATACGCCCCAAAGTGTGGAGATTTAGCCTCCTACTTCGATATAAGGCTTCCGGTTCTCAGAAGAAAATACAATTTATAGGTATTTTTGTGCTCAATCATCACTTTAAATTCAATCCTAAAATTTTAGAAGCATGCAACTTTTCAAGAACTTCGTACTGTTGGTTTCTCACGAAGTTAAAATATTTTTACGTGCATCAACCGTGCTTTTTGCTCAGTGATAGTTAATTATTCACGTGTTGAGCTATTTTTTCAGTATTTAAGGCCTGTATGAAAAATGAAGCAAGACATATTTTGGCCGTAATAAGACGTAGAGCTCTATTTCAGACAAATATTTTTTGTGTGTCCAGAGTGCCCCAAATGGAAATGTAGGTCCATTGAGAGTGACAAACACTCATCACCGCAACTAAACATTTCGTCGCATGTGACTAAAAGTAAGTGAAACGAAAAATTTTGGGCTCAACCGGGACACGGCATTTTTTTACAGCCACAAATATTTTTTTCTTTCAGTTCCACAAACTAGCTCTCGACATATAGACTCCAGTGGCGTGGCGTGAATAATCGATTATCGATATCTCGCCATTTAATGCTATGGTAAAGAATCGATTACTAAGGTGTTCGCTGCGAACACCCCGATAATCGATCTTTTTTCATAGGTTTAAATGGCATAACAATCGATATATCGCAATTCACGCCACGCCACTGAGACGAGAGTAAGGTCTAAAAGAATTTTTTTCGCTGGTGCAAACGCGACACGTTTTATTCTGGATCTTGGTTGTAACAACTAGAAGCACAAATTCAGGCTACCAAGTATTTTGCAGTGCGGATGCAACTTTCTCCTTGTCCATATTTAATATTTTGCGAGCAATTTTCTAAATGGGAAACATCTGAAAAGTGAATTATTTCAGACTTTGTCATTGACCCATTTGCAGAGTGATATGCGGGAGGTGCGACTGACGGTTCCAGGAATCCAAGAGAAGAGAAAAATAGCAAACGAGGATATGTCATGACTCGGACAGAATTTGAATTAAAATGCTGTCGCTCGGTAGCTTTTTGGGGCTTTCGACCCACTGCCCCACTGATGAAGGAAGCGTTGCTACTTTTGTAGATATTTTAATATATTAACGCAAGAAATGCTGTAAAGCACGTGTATTCTATTTGAAAGCGATAATTGCGATGATTTCATGACAAACAGCGTAATGTAGGAGAATTTCCCCAGGGCGCAGCTAATTCTTTCAGGTTTGTAGCCTTTTTGTAGAGAGTCTGTTGAAGGAAAAAAATTCATCAGAAAGCTGCGGATTCCTCACAGAAACTTGGAAAGCCAGGAATATTACTGAAACAGTGTATGCAGAAAAACTGAAAAACAAGGGAAAAGTGACAAATGAACCATAAAGCAGGGGAAAATTGCCTCCGCAGAAATGACAACCTTTCGGTTGCATCACATTGTTTCGCGTGTCATCCAACTAGACTGACCAATCACAAAATTCTAGTTCATCCCATGAGGTCTTAAAAGTCAGGGAATTTCCTCAAATCTTCACCTCCTGGTCAAAATATCACAAGCGCCGTACTACTTTAACAAATTTTCCCCGCCATTTCATTTTCTACAGAGAAATTGTTCAACGAAGCTGTCCGAAAATTTCACTGAATTTTCTTTGTGCTCCCGATAAAATTTAGTGAAATTTTTAAACAGATTCAACCAAGAATTCCTATGTAAAAAAATAAAATGGCGGCGGAAATTTTTAAACGTCGCATGGCGCTTGTAACCCATTTGGACGGAAGGTGACGAAATTTCGTCGAAGACAAACTGATAAAGTCGAGGAATTCCAATTCAAAATTTACGTGCAACTTCTAGCTGTTTACTCCAGTTCGAAGTGCTCTCTGAATCGCCCATAAAAAAAACAATGCAAATTAGGCGAATTTCGTTCGGAAAACTGGCAACTCAGGATGAGACGGATCCTCGTATTTTCCAACCTTTTATCCTCGTGACCCATATATTTATGCCGATGCATCCGTCGCGAATATGGGTTCCATGCGAAGATTCGACCGGGTTTTATGGGCGCGTTGAATCGAGCGGGAAGGGTTTTTTTTTATTTTTTTTTACTTTTTTTTTACTTCGCGTGTCGCACTGGGAGAGTTCAAAATCGTCTCTCAAGGTTCCGAGAAGCTTTTAAAGTTGGGATCACAATGGCGGCCGCTCGCGAGTGACGAATGTAGCTGTCATTTTATTCGATGCGGAGTATGATACGATCGGTGGCGCGGCGTGCTTTTCGATATATCGATTGATCTGTCATTGAAACCCATGGGGAAGGATCGATTGACACGGCGTTCGAGACGAACACATTAATAATCGATTCTTTACTTTAGCATCAAATGGAGAAATATCGATAATCGATCGCCTCGTCACCGGATACAATCCGACGTCGCGTCGCGTCGCGGGGCGGCAAAGTGCGCAGTTCCGATGAAATGTACATAGGTCCACCATTTTCAAAGGCCGAGGTTTTATTCTCGCAAATCGTCGAACATTTAGTCGTTTTCCAAACGAAGGAATGTAACTTCATTCCAAGATCGCAAAATTCACTGAAAAATAAACCACTATGTTTAGGATTATAGCTAGTCCGTCATTTTCTCCAATGCTGCCGTGCTAATAAAAAACGCCGCACAGTGGATCGATTCAATTAGAGATGTCGGTCATGACTTTTTTTACTAAAACTGCAAATTTTGATGTTTATTTCGTCACTTTTAAAATTTCGAGGGGTTCGTTTCAAAAGAAAATTGCTCGAGAAAACTAATGAAACCACTTTTAAAACTTCAAAGCTTCGCACAAATGGAGTTATAAGCGTTTAAAGTTTCCAAAGTTTGTCCGACCTCTTCTATTGACTCGATCGAATGTGCGCCGTATGAACGTTCAGAGTTTCCAAATTTCCTTCGATATAATGTGAATTTTTGAGGAAAGCTTTGGATATGTTTTCTTGGAATTTTCAGGAACTTTAGGTGAAATTGCGAACAAAATTTTCTGAAAAACTAGAGGAAAAACTTTACATATTTTCCCGAAAATCCGTGATTTATTTAAGTAAATTTGACAACGTCTGACGGCTCATACGGGGTTTTACCTCAGCACGGTAGAATTATTGGAGATGCGTGGTTTCGGAGTTTGGGCATGGTGATAGATCTCGGGCACCCGGGCCAGAAAAGGCGGGGGTGGGCCCAAGGCTAATTACCTCGGGAGGCATCTGTATTCCGGGCGGGCCCGAATCGAGGAAGTATGCGCCCGCGCTCGGGGCCGCGAATGGCGACGCCGAGTGGGCCCGCCGGATGGCCCCAAGACGTGCCAATCATCCCAATCGCCCGATCGAGCAGACTCATCGCCGATCGCTCAGACTCATCGGGTCTCTTCGTGACGATTCGGCCGTCACCCGCGCGATTCGCTCGAGTGTCGCAACTGTCGACTCTGCCGTGATAGCGGAGAGAGCAGTAAGCGCAAAGCTGAAGTTTTTAGAAAACGGGCTCAGAGGCTTCTGACCGGGAAATTGTATTGAATGAAGCCTCCGTTCTTTCTCAAATTATCACTAATCATCAAAAAGACTCCTAGAAATCGTTCGGATGGTTAAAAAATCGACTGATTTTATTAGATAGCGAAGAGAGCAGTAAGCGCAAAAAGGAAGTCTTGAGAAAACGGGCTCAGAGACTTCTGACCGCAAACTTTTATTGAAAGAAGCCTCCGTTCTTTCTCAAATTAACACTAATCGTCCGGAGGACTCCTAGAAATTGTTTGGATGATCAAAAATCGACTGATTTTATTCTAGTTACGTGAAAAGGGTATTTTTTATTTTCATGCTAGGTTATTGTCAGGAAAGACAGCCGTATGTGATATCTTCTGCATGCTTTCGTGGTTGCGTTTTAGACACAACAAGCACATTCTCAGGTCAGAAATTGGCAGACGCGGGCGGCACTCTACTTGAAAGCACTGTTTTCATCGGCTCTCTGGAGGAATATTGTCACTCACTGATGTCTTGCCTGAAACTACCTCATTTTTTGCGCACTTACGGCTTTCTCGTATGTCTCTTTTTCATGAAAATAAGATGAATTTTGCTGTTTCACCGATTTCAGTGATTTCATCTGAAATAGATCAGACGAATTTTGAAGGAAACTTGATTTCGAAAGTTCGTCACTTACTGCTCTTTTCGCTATCACGGCAGTAGTGTCGCCCCAGACAAACTACCCCGATACGCTCAAGCACAGTGACAGTTGAATTTTCCAGTTTTCAATGGGTCAGTTGCGCTCGTCACAGAATCGTGTGTTGACGCTTATCGTCAATACTTGCACCCATCGATCAAAATAAGGACACCATCGTCGATTTGGTTTCTGCAAGACAGGAACAAGTGCGCATGCCAAAATACCAATCCCACATACCATGCAATTCGGGGCTAAAAATAGACCCACGAGTCGGGGCCCCCGTACGATGTGTGAATACGAAATCAAAATCAACGATGTTTGCGATTGGAGTTGCAACACCTCGCGAGCCGCGCAATATAATATGGCGAGGGGCATTTTTCACGTTCAATAAACGATATATTGAGATTTGAGCCTGGCACTGGATGGACGTGCTGTCCACTCAAGTGACCGATGAATCGTGCTTCGCAAACTCATCGATATCCGATCAGTGGCGTGGCGCGCTTTGCGATCATTGGCGGATCCAGAAAATTGGCAACATTGTATTTTCTCCATCTAAACCTGTGGAAATGTATCGATTCTTGGAGGGGCCAGATGCTCCGACAAGAATCGATTATTTAGCATAGGTTAAAATGGAGGCAATCCGGTGCTGCCAAATCGCTGAATCCGCCTCTGCTTGCGATATATCACTTAATCTGCCATTTAAACCCGTGGAAAAGGATCGATGAACAAGATGTTTGCAACGAACGCCTTTATAATCGATCCTTTACCGTAGCTTTAATTAATGGGGAAATGTCGATAATCGATCATTCACGTCTCGCCTATGCTCGACCAGGGACCGAGCTGACCACTTAGGGCTAAATGAAAGGCTCAAACCCTAGAATATACCATTGACTGCATGGTGGATTTTTTGGCCTACCTCGAACATGGAAGGCTAAACAGCAATGTAGTACAAGTGCCCTGATATGATATGTCAAATTTCTTCCTCGAACCACGGTGGATGACGTCAAAAGCCCGACTTTTTAAACAGCGATATCCCTGTTAATAGGACGTATTTATTTCAAAAGGAACTGCGAGGAGGTGGAAAGATGGGGTGTGCCTGTGCTCGTGGTGAGCCGGAGAAGAAACAATGTAAAAGTGGATATAGTTCCTTTTGAGAAAATGGAAAAGCGGGATTTTACATTAAATAAAAAGGAATTGAGCGTTAGCTCATAAGCCGTAGACATGTGACAAGAGCGCTTTAAAATCTCCATTCATTCTTATGGCCCTCAACTAGCGAGGACTCCCCATCTTTTCACGTGCACATAGTTTCATTTAGCATAAATACGTCCGATATTGATTGTAGAAAGTTGCTGTTCGGAAAGATCTTATTAATTTCAGCTAATCCTCGAGAATCAAGCATCAAAACGCAGTTCTGTGACCAGCGCAACCGACCCACTTAATTATTTTCAAGGATTTGTCAGTGTACCACAAGCTGTGTTCGAAACTCACAGGCGCCAACGCGCCAAATGTGCCTAAAAAATCGGCCATGGCCCCTAAAAAATGAAGGCTCTGCGCCAACGTGGCCCCTAAAAATTGCCCCCTAAAAATCTGGATTTTCATAGGAAGTCACATAAAGAAAGAAAAACAAATCTATTTGAATTAAAAAAAACTCGGAATTTTCAGCACTACAAGTGAAAGCTTTTCCTATTCTTCATACAATTTTATCCTTTGTGCTTTTGTCTTCTCCAAGTTACAGCTACTTACTAGTTCTATTAAGAAAACATCTTGCATCTAACTTTTCACTAAATGCGCCGTAATGTATATATGGGCAAAAAGTCAATTTGGCCCCTAAAAAATCTTCAATGGCGCCTAAAAATCGGGCTTGATGCTCCAAATCGCTCCTAAAACTCAAAGGTGAGTTTCGAACACTGGTACCACGAGCCGCGAACAAGAAAACTGCGTGCCAGACGGGGGAGATCACGCTCATCTCCGTTGGAAGTGCATCGGGGGTCCCCTAACCTTGGCGCGCGGCTGAGAAAAAAAAAGCGCACCCGCGAACGGAATAAATCCGCCCAAGAATTTTTTCGCTGACGTCATGAATAAATCTGGCGCGCGCCTCGCAAAGGTACAGAATGCGGCCCGGGCCCGGGATCATTTGAATTTATAATGCTGCGCGCTCCGGAGTCCCCGTGACGGGGGGGGGGGGGGGGGTGCCGGGCTGGGACTCGTCTAGTTTGATTCTATCTTTTGCAAAAACAAAGCGTTTTATTTAATACCCTTTGTTCAACATTATGCTTTGTTTATCTACCACGCTTCCATCCGTTGCTTCTCCTTATCACGGCGGTTGTGTAGGCTGAGTCTAATGCATCCTTATCCTCTAACTCTGTCAACGAGTTGGATTCCGGCCCCCTGAATGGCTCTTCAGCGGATTCTCCCCAGTAAAAGTGAGTCAGCCTGACGTCAGACTATGTTTCATAAACTACCCTGACTCGGACTGGTTTAGGCTGAAATCAGCCTGAATCAGTGGCGTGGCGTGCTTTGCGATATATCGATTGATTCGCCATTCAAACCTATGAAAATAGATCGATTGTCAGGGCGTTCGCTGCGAACACCTTAGCAATCGATTCTTTACCATAACTTCAAATGGCGATAAATCGATAATCGATCCTTCCGTCCACGCCACTTGCCTGAATCAGTTTAGCTCAGGGTAGTTCATGAAACATGGACTGACGTCAGACTGACTCAATTTTGCTAGAGAGCTGAGAAGCAACTTTTCATTTTGATCGACAACACTCAACAGACGCATCATTGACCCATTTTGATGGGCTCATTTTGAACGTGGACGAAAAAGGCGAATTTTTTTGACTTTTTCGGTCAAATCAAGATAAAAATTCAGCTCATCAGCAACCGACGCCGTAGCCAAATCCGAAATTGCTCGACCTTCCATCGGAGGTAGATCGAAAAGTGGAATTTTTTCACCAGTATCCTCAAAAAGCAACCATTATTTCTAAAATGGTGGCATTCTGTGTGGCAGAAACAACAAATGAGCAACAAAAATCGAGGTGATGGCGATGAAGTAAAGTGTAAATATGAGGGCGCATACTTTTGTATTATTTGTATTATAATTTGTACGATATTTTATAAAGTTGTGCTGCATTGGCCAATTGGCTTTCTTGAACCGAACCCGGGAATTGGCTCGTTTTCCTCAGGATTGGGTCGAATATTAGATACGCGATATCGCCCGAGGTGCCTGAGGGCTCATATCGCTGAAAGAAGATTGGTAGAATTTACCATTCCTTCACGCTGTATTCACACAGCGTGAAGGGGTGGTAAATTCTACCAATCTTCAAGTCGATTCTGGCAGAGAAATGGTTACCCGTACCAGTATATAGTAACGTTTCCCTTTCTTCTGGCAGAATTAACTCTGAATTGACGCTGTGTGAAATACAGCGTAAAGGAATGGTAAATTCTAGCACGGCGTTTTTCCTTAGCACGGCAGCGTGGCGATGGCGTGGAGATCCACGTGGCGGTGATGCTCGGATGCTGTGCCGTCACCATTCACCATTGAGTATTCACCATTCACCTGGGAAGGATGAGTGTGCCCGTTGACTGATGCAAGCGTGCGCCCGGAGCCTCGTGGGCCGCTGCCTCTGCTCAAGTGTGCCACAATGTGGATCGGCGTGGATTCACGGTTTCAGAGGTGAATGACTCCTTCCACACGCTCCGACTCCATCCAGCCAGGATTATCCCATAGTCTTTGAAAAGATATCCGCGCCTTTGCCAAATCGCCCGGAAAAATCTTGTAAAATAAGATAATTTTACGACCTTTAAAATTGAATCAGTGACAACGAAAACACACCAACTCGAAAAAATGAAAATAATCAAGACACACGCAAAACTGCACAGTAGTTGAGGAAGTTATAGCACAGGAAAAAAATTTTTGGTGCCGAAAGACAAGTACTTAGGGACACTTTAACCCTTAGGTTCAAGTTGAAACAGATGCCTTGACTTTAATGACCTTTATGAAAATTAACTCTCTTTGATGAAAACTGAGCATTTTTGAGTTACCGAGTTGCTTTGTTTTCGTTCTCACTGATTCAATTAAGGACACCGGGCTCCATACAGACCTACAGGATCTGGACAAATGGAGAATTTGCACGTAAAAATGTTTTTGCTTCATCTGAGAGTGCTCAATAGGCTGAGTTCGCAGTATTTTTCATAATTTTTTTCTGAAGTGGGAAAACAGAGAAAAATATATTTAGAAGAGAGAAAATGCGCCGCCTTGTGACGTCATCTGGCGGCATTTTCCATTTAAACACATGCATTTTGGTAAATTAGGGTATTCTGTCATATTTCCCCGAATAATTGTTCAATTAAGAAACCAAGGATATCCTAGTGCTCAGTTTTCTTAGCAGTTTCATTTTAATTTACAAAATTTCAGACACCTGCAAATTCTCCATTGCGATGGCTCTAGATGGAAGAGGCGTTTCGCCAAAATTTGACGATTATCACATGGATTTGTCGTCAATCTTACCTGCGGGCTGATTATTGACATGAATAGACACAGCTATAGACGAGGAGGGCAAAGCGAATTTGGACTGATTATATCGGTAAAAGCTTGTGGTTGTAATAGACGGAGTAGATGAGTAATGACCAATCTACCTCGTAGCGCCATCCACCGTGGTAGCACAAAGTATGCTTCCTTCCACATTGTTTTCATCATTTATTGACTCACAATTCACACCATCTTTTCGACTTATAAAATGGAGGAAACCAAGGTAGAAAATACCACGGTATACACTACACTGAAAAAAAAAACACATTGGATCTAGAGTCCAGACTCTTAAAACATCGACAAGAGAAGATACTCTTGATTCAATCGGATTTTTGCTTAAATCAAGAACCAAGCCTCTTAATTTGAGCGGATTTCCTTTTGATTTAAGCAAAAATCTGATTGAATCATGAGTATTTTTTCTTGTCAATTTTTTCAAGAGTCTGGACTCTAGATCCAATGTGTTTTTTTCCCCCAGTGTACCTACGTAGTTGGTCTCAGAAGCTCGGGACTCATGCATAGGCTTCCGATCATTTCAACTCTCAGTATGAATTGATTTTCATTCATTGAACAATGAATTTCGATTTCATTCATTATTAGTATCCATGGATTAGTTTATTGATTTACCTTTTATTCGATCGCCACCTACTAATGAATGGTCACCGCGCGTCTTTCACGGTGGGCATACATCGCTTCGACGCAAAAATGGAGTCCTAAATGATTCGCGACGGTCATTGTCAGTGTGTAAGTCATTAAGACGCAACAACATTCAAGATCAGGATCAAGGAGAATAGGTGAGAGGATAATTAACGATGACAATGAAGATTGATAACATCTAACTCACCGGCTCTTGGTTGGTAGAATCTACCTCGAAACACTCCGAATCCACGATTTTGTTTCAAACTAATTCCGAGGCCCATTGAAGAAGTTGCCTGGCAGTATGATTGTTTACTTCCAATTTTCTTTTCTTGCACTCCGACCATTGTTGTGTTGCTTGGTGATCCTATTCTCCCGCAATTTCAGCTCATTGCCACAACCATGCATCATCCCGCGCTGAAGAGCCATGATAACGGTATTGCCATGTTGGCGCGGGCCAGGGAATTCTTTCAAGGCTCTAATTCGTCGCCCTCCTGACTTAAGGATGTAACTACGCTGAGCGGTGAACCCTGTCGTCCATATAAATTAATGCTTTTCCGGGCTCAACTCTAAGTGCAGTTACGCCCTTATGTCAGCCAAGCGACGAATTGCTCGTTGTTTTGTCCATGTAAAAACTTCGCTATCAACTCCTCTCATCAGCACTTTTCAGAAAAGTCAAGTTTTAATGCTTGAAATTTTAGCTGTAAATTGTTTCAGAAAATTTAAAAAAAAAATAGAAAACCTCAATTTACAACAGTAAAATGGGTCATAAAGAAGAAGTTATCAGGAGTAGTGGACCAAGACTGGAAATTTAACCATTATTGACCAATCAGTGCTTGGATCGGACCATGAATGTTTTTTGTGTGAATGAGGTGAACACGTCCAAAATTACTGAGCTTACCGGGATTTTTACCTGATGTTCCAATAGACGATCGACAACACTTGAGCGCCTGATATTGAAATAGGTACAAGAAAAACAGTGATAACAGTACTAATCGGTCCGTTTATCATCATTGATCAAACGACAGTGTGGAAAATTAATTGAATGCTTTAAAATTTTGGAGCTGGGAGACTCAGAACCGGTCAATTTAAACTTCTTTTTTACCTCTTATTTTAATTTTTGACGCTTAGCTCAAGTCTTTTTTTAAATTCAATTCTGGTTAAATCCATCGAAGTCCAGATATCCCCAAGAATGAAAGTTTTCTGTGCCTAATGTGTCAACAGTGCCGCTAATGTGTAGGCACTAGTGTTCCATACTTACTCCAAGTCGTTTAATTATCTTTTATGCATCCACCTCCACCCCGCACTTCCGCGTCCCCTCAACATGCCCCCATCGGCAGCATTGCCGTTTGGACGCACATTCGAGATAACTCGGGCGATCACCAGGGAATATCCGAATTATTTTAAAACGGCAACCGTATCAATTTCACTGTCGGTCTATTGTGTTTCCGCGTTCCTTTAACGTCGCACCCTTTATTGTCGAGAGCGGGTGGATGCAGCTTACTGTAAATTAGGTCTCCGTAAACTGTAACGAAGGGTACGTTGCGAATTTTACCCGAGTCACGAAGGCGCGTGAAATGGGAAACATTGTAACCACGTGAATTTGAGGTAAATAACATTTGCTTCAAACAGAGAGGGACTGAATTGAATAGTAAAAAACCGAATCAAATTTTGAAAAAACCGTCGGAAGTAGTGTTGAGCTAAACCAGCTACTTATTTTCACCTGTCAAAAATTTAAAAATCTGGGAAAAAAATAATTAATGTGAAGGTAGGAGGTCCTTTAACTCTGAAAGTTGAATCTAGGGGTGCAGAAAGTTCCTTTGCCTACGCAGTTTCTAGAAATTTGAGGTTCAGCCTACTCACCATGACATCACCTGTTCGCAGTAAACCACCAAAGAATGGCGCGTTCGCAGTAATTATCACCAAAGAATAGCGCGTTCGCGGTAAATATCATAAAAAAATAGGGATTTCTCCACAATTTTCTAAAAGTATGTGCGTTCGTGTCAATTTTTACAAAATATCAACGTCTTTATCAAAATTTTTTTGAGCTTTCACTCTTCAGAATATAACTTCGATTTTTTTTATTCATGTAACTAAACGTTCGGTTCGTGTAACCGAACTTTCTAAATTAATTGTTTTAACCTCATAGGTTCAGTTATACGAACCGAACGTTTGGCTACACGATCGGAATGTTGAATTTGACGGGCCAAATTGCTGGGGTCATATAGAACACTTTGTTCTCTTTCATCGTTTGGATATCCCGTTTTCCGTTTTACCTACTTGAAATTCGAAATAGTAGTATCACGCGTTTGGCTCCATTCAATTTTTTTTACTCGACGTTAAAATCTCTCGAGTCAGCAGGAACGAGAACAAGCTCTACTTCATTATTGTCGATGTGCGAGAAAGTATTGTTGCTTCTTTATGACTGGATCTGTGATAAGGGACTTTAATTTACGGAAGAAAATGACCGAAAAGTTGAACTAAGCGTATTTGACGATTGCGGGTAGCGCCTGCAAAACTGCAGGAATACTTCAAGCATCGTATTTTTTCCCAAACTGTGACTTAGCGTGTCTTTATGAAACGTGGTCCGTTTTTTCTGGGAACAGTAGACTGTAAGTCGATTCTTTCAGGTTATTTTTAAGCTCGGTGCATGTCGAGTTTTGTATCCCATTATTCAATTCCGGAATACGGCCGGAGGCATTTTACGTTGCAGCGCTGCGAGAAGATTTTATCCGACATCATCGATCAATTCCTCGCCTCCCCGGCATAACGACGTAATCACACTCCGCGATGAACCCTGTAGCCCATTTCACTCAAAACTTTCCCGGGCTCGAGCCCAAGTGCACGTACGCCCTTTTGTGAGCCAAGCGACGAATTCGTGTAACGCTGTGGCGATCGCCAAAATCTTGCACCGATCCGGTCGCATCCGATGGGCAGCTGAGGTCAACATCAAGGAAGCCCCGAGCATCTCCTCGCCGATCAGGCTGGAAATTCGGTCACCGCGCCAAGCGAAAACCACACATCTTCATGAGAATTCCATAACAGTTGCGTGGTTTTGACTCGTAACCGAGCTTTTCGACGAAAACGTGAATCCAACGCCAGGCTGTCATTCACTCTCAACGTGGCCCTGTCACAGCCACAGAGCGTTTCCTCCGAAATTTTAATTATGATTCCGTCGACGCTTTTCGGGAGCTGTCAGATGAGGGAAGCAACGAGCGACGAGATGAGGTTTTCCAATTGGTTTTTGTCGATTGGTATCGTTTGAAATGTCCAGGTCTAGTGAAGGGTGTCGTCCCAATTAGGACATTCCGAATGACATTAATCGACGAATAAATACAAATAAACACGAACATGGCCTCACTGGAAAAAAAACACATTGGATCTAGAGCCCAGGCTCTTAAAAACATCGACAAGAAAAAATACTCTCGATTCAATCGGATTTTTGCTTAAATCAAGAACCAAGCCTCTTAATTTGAGCGGATTTCCTTTTGATATAAGCAAAAATCGGATTGAATCAAGAGTATTTTTTCTTGTCAATGTTTTCAAGAGTCTGGACTCTAGAGCCAATGTGGTTTTTTCCAGTGCTTGATGCATGTTCTGTGAAAAAATCACTCCCAAATTCCAATTTTTAAGCCAATTTTTCCTGTTTCTCCTGAAATTTTCAGGGGTGCATCGTAATAAACACGCAAAGTCGATCACATAAAATTGCGATTAAATAGTTAGCAATGTTATTCAAGTGGGAAAAACACAGCATGGCCCAGAAGAAGAAGAAGAGCATAATTCTAAATTTGTATGTTGTGTTCATGTTTGAAATTGCTCAAGTATAACATATTTCTTTACAAATGGCTGAGAAGACTTTCTGGTTTGGGATATGCTGATAGAAGGCACGTTACCGACAAATGAAGTTTCATCCGACGATACGGTACCGCCAAATAACCACTTCGTAAACTTAATTACATGTTAAATGTAAGGTTTAAATGAGTGTACAACTCTAGCATCGTTGCAATTATCTCGGCTCCTCTCTGCAAAATGCAGTCGGCGTTCTTCATGACCGATCCATACCTACTCGTAATATTCTCCTTTGAAATAATGCTTCGCTCTACTTTGTTCCTCATTCAATTAGTACAAAAAAAGACCTTAGATTATCCAAGTTCTCGGAAAGCACGAGGGCTTTTGACCTATTTCTATAGTGTCTGTGAAAAGCGTTCGCACCGGATTAATTGTAGAGGCCAGAGTGATTCGAGGAAAAATCAAGATCGTTTCACCCCGACTTGGGGCAATCCTTTCACTCGAACGTGATTCGATAACGCGAACGGCAAAAACTCACCCGCGCGGATCTGTAAAGCCTTATCTCTAATAAAAAGGAATCTGAAATTATTGAGACCCTTTCTGATTGACCTCGCAGGAAGATTAGACCCGGCATCAGAACTGATATCCCAGGTACTTTCATGCGCGGGTTTGGGGGTCATTAAAATCTATAGTTATAAATTTCGGGTGGTGGTATCGTCACCTACCGGCAAAAGTATCACAAGTGCTGTGCGATGTTTAAAAATTTCCGGCGCCATTTAATTTTTTATAGAATAATTGTTGGTTGAATTTGTTTCAAAATTTCACTGAATTTTATCGATAGAACATAGAAAATTCAGTGAAATTTTAGGACAGGTTCGTTGAACAATTTCTCTGTAAAAAAATACAATTGCGGCGGAAATTTTTAAACGTTGCATGGCGCTTGTGATACTATGTCCGTAAGGTGACGATATTTTCTCTTGGACTTTTTTCTCTCTTCCTTTTAAATAAATAATGAAAGCGAGCCGTGTAGCACTATTCATTTTCATGGTTATTCTATTTTATTTTTACTTTTTCATAAATTTTTCATTCTCTTTTTCTTGTTTGTTTTTACATGACAATTTTTGTATTAATACACTATTGTAAATGGATTATTTTTAAGAGGTTTTTTTTTTATTATTTGACTAATTGTGTACCATTTTTTCTGTTTCAGGTGAGTTTTGTAGATAGTAGTTCAAATTTGTTCGATTCCCAGTCTGACTGCATGACTATGTGTGTGAGTTAGTCCTCTTCGTCCAAAGTATCGGTGAGAAACTCTTTCAATTTTTCAGTTTCAAATAACATCGGGAGCAGTGGCGTGGCGTGAAATGCGATAAATCGATTGTTATGCCATTTGAACCAATGGTAAAGAATCGATTATTAAGGTGTTCGCTGCGAACACCCTGTTTATCGATACTTTTCCATAGGTTTAAATGGCCGATCAATCGATATATCGCAAAGCACGCCACGCCACTGATCGGGAGGTCTTTGGATCGTTTTTGATACATCAAACAGGTGAGATTCTCATGATATGAATTGGTTAAACATGTAAACATAGCCTGAAAAGTCAATTGAAAAATCTCAGGGAACGGGTTTCTTGTATTAGCTTTTTGATTCTTATGGGTCTAAAATGGCAATCAAGAATGAAATTGTTAGGAATATTCTCGTTTTCAGCTTCTCCTACTTGAATCCTAAAATTTTTTGTTTGAGGTTATTTTCTATTGCTTTGAATCAAACGATACATCGAATCACCATCGAATACGATCCATTGAAGCCTCTAACGGCATGCCGTAAAAAATAATTTTTCCCTGCAAGAAACACAAATTTAATTTTCAAAAACGTACGATCTAACGCGACCGTGAAAAGGAAAAACGCGGTATGTGCTTTCAAGGGTTGTAAATGTTTTTTTCCGACAGCGTATCTTTTTCGGAAAAAGGTTTGAAATATTTCTCATTGAAATTTTCAAAAACGTAACTTCATTGTAAATAAAAATGTCTGGGAAATTCATAGAAAAACTCAACACTTTTCGCAGTTGCAACATTTCGTTAAAAGAAATTCGGCAATATCTGCTGACTGTTTTCTTGGCTAAACAGTATGATTCACATGCATGGTTCATAAAAAAATCAAATTGTATTCACCATGAAGATTCTATTGAACTGTTTAAAAACATGAAAGTAAATACAAACGATAAATGTAAGAAGGGAACAACATTTTAGGCATGAAAAGAAAAAAAATAAAATAAAAGTCACGGAAAGGATAACAAACATGTGAGCGGTATATAATGAGTGTAAATAAGAGAATAGAGTAAGAAAAATTAGGATAATGTAAAATAATTTCGTAGGGAACGTGGACCACTGGAAACAGAAATTAGTAACAGATTGTTTGGCGCGCGCAAAAACAAATCACTCAGTAAAAATTAAAAGAAAAATCAAACAAACGCAAAATAGAAATAAATAGTAAAGGTAAAAATAAAAATAAATGATAAGATTTAACGTAAATAATAAAAAAACCTCAAGTATCTCAACATAATCTGTACGATGAGTCCGTCTGATATGTTAAATAGTGCCCGCCCGTTTCACACTTTCATTCTAACTACCTGACGTTAACTATATCTATGCTACATCTCCGTCGATTACCAGTGAAACTGCAAATTGCATTATGCGTTTGGTGCTAGTGAACGAAAAAAGAAGGGATTTGATGGTAATTTTATTTGAGAGGCCTCCAAGACTGGTACGTCGTGTCTCACGAGAAAGTGGACGAGTGCAAGTCGCGGACCAGATGAGAAGGCCTCTGGGGAAGCAGGAAAGCTCCCGGGACCCCACTCTTTACAAATCATACAAATTGCAGGCGAATCCACGGAAAAATGCATAACAGCGCGCTCTAACGGCGCGGGGTGGCGTTAAGGGGGGGTATTACAATAGAAGGGTTAAAACTTTCAACTTCTAGTAATTAACTCGCACTATTCTAATCTCTCTTTCTATGCCCTTGTCTTCTCGCTGCCATGACCAGGGCCCGGTAACATTGTAACGAGTATGGTAACAAACTGGGGGTCCACCCCTTCGACGCTATGCGGACCCACCCCTGGGGGTGCTTCGCGCCCTTCATCGGTTACAAAAGAAGGGTAAGAACTTCGAACTTGAAGTAATTAACTCCGTACGATGCTAACTATCTTAGCGATCCACTCAGTGACCCTGACGTTGTATTGACGTATGGGGGGTCCACCCCTTTGTTACTATGCGGCCCAACCCCCTGAAGGTGCTTCGCGCCCTTCATAAGTTACCAATGAAAGATTAGAACTTTGAATTTGAAGTAATTAACTCATCACAATGCTAACTATCTTAGCAATCCACTCAGTGACTGTGATGTTGTATTGACGAATGGGGGGCCCGAAGGGGTGGGCCCCGGGCCACCTTCGTTGCTATGCGGCCCAACCCCTGAAGGTGCTTCGCGCCCTTCATCAGTTACAATAGAAAGATTAGAACTTTGAATTTGAAGTAATTAACTCATCACAATGCTAACTATCTTAGCAATCCAATCAGTGACCGTGATGTTTTATTGACGAATGGGGGGCCTACCCCTCCGTTGCTATGCGGCCCAACCCCTTCGTTGCTATGCGACCCAACCCCCAAAGGTGCTTCGCGCCTTACATCGGTTACAGTAGAAAAGTTAGAACTTTGAACTTAAATAATTTACTCCACACTATGCTAGCCGTCTTAGCGACCCAATCCTTAACCGTGAAGTTATATTAAGGAGCGGGGGTCCACCCCGTTGTTGTTGCGCGGCCCCACCCCTGGAGGTGCTTCGCGCTAATTATCGGTGAGCAACTTTTGCTAATTAGAGACTGATATTATCCTGAACGTTAACCTCTTTCTCCTCTCAGCGATCCACTCCTAAACCGTGAAGTAACATTTGCGCACGAGGTTCGACCCCTTTGTTCCTATGTGGCCCCACCCCTTAAGATGCTTCGCGCTCTTCATCGGCCCGCAACTTTCGCTAATGAGGGGTGACTCATTAAAATTTCTGATATTATTCTGCATGTTAAACATTAAATCCTGAAATTAGTCCTGACTCTCCTTCAGAACAATCAAAAGGTGTACGATTTATCTTTACTAAAATTGTAATCAATCTGTTAAGATTAAAGAAAATAAAGTTATCGAAATAGACACATATTTTTGAATTTTGTATAATTAAATTTATATAAATTAAAATTAAATCTTCTATAATCATTTTACCGTGCCTTACACTGAAAAAAAATTCTAGGCGTTTTTACCAAGGTCCGTTGGTACCTTTACCGTCTCACTTCCTTTACCAATTATTGATAATTTTACCAAGACAGACTGGTAAGCTTACCTAAAAACCGGTATTTTCACTGTTTTTTCCAGGTAAGAATACCACTTTTATTGGTAATCAATTCCCGGTAACTTTGCCATTTTATCTCGGTAATTCTACCACAGTCGATAAAAAATATTGGCGTTTTTACCAAGGTCCAGTAAAATTACCGAGAAAGTTCAATAATTTTACCGAGATTTCTCGGTAAAATTTCCAGTTCCATAAATGATAATTTCACCAAGAAAAAACTGGGATCAAATAGAACCCTGAATTCCTGGTAATTTTACCCTTTTCTTAGTAAATACACCGGGATTTTTTTTTTCAGTGCACATGACCAATAGTGGATCCTGTTCGTGCGACAATGATTGCAACACGTTCGTCATCAATCATCTCGAGGCGAAGTGCGTTGATCCCCGAAAAAAACCTTCATTCGCGAGTCTCGGAGCGAAACAGCCTCTGAGGCAGGAGTCAGGACGCGTCGTCACTGGCACGGTGACCTTTGACTCCGGCACGGGTCAATTGCTGACGGGGGTTCACCGGGTCGGATTCGCGCGTCATAAGCGTGAAATATGGCGGGAAATCTCGCGAACCACCCGTCGCAGCATCCCGCAGGATAAGCGGCGCGTATCTCGCCCAGAGCTTTCCCGGTCATTTCCCACCTAATGCGAATGGAAAAGCCCTCGAAAACTGGATACCGGGTTGTCAGAGCTCCACGTCAAACGTGGCGTAGAACGTGCGGCCAAATCGATAGCCTGCAGGTGTCTGCCATCCGTATAAACTGGAAAAGTTGTAAAATATAAGGAAATTTAATTTCACTAGGAAATATCGCAAAAAATGTGCAGATTTTAGAAGTTACTGTGAAAAAGAATATTTCAATTGCCATCCGTGGCACTCATTATTAACGAATAAATTCAATTTCTAGTGACGCTCCATCATTATTAACGTAAAAATTCAATTTTCAGTAACTTTTAATAACGAACCTACCTACTTTTAAGAATACATGGCCACTCTTCAGCATTTTTTTAATTTTTACATTTTTTTTAAAATTTTAAATACTAAGGATGACAAGGGTATATTTTACACAAGTTTATAAAAATAAAATCTTTGTAGGTAACTGTATTAGCCCGAAAGGGTACAAACCAAGCGGAGTTTTTATGTATCCATCCATCATCAGGAAAATTAGTCCTACGTCAGGAAATTCCTTGTGCATCGAGCATTTTTTAACTATATCTAGTTTAGCTTTTGGAAACGTGGACCAACCGATACAATTAATTAAATATTTTTTTTTTTAGTAAAATCAAACGAAAGTCAATTTATTTGCGAAAAGATTAGGAAATTTCATTTCAAATATCCGAAAAAATCAGGATCATATCCGAAAAATCAAGGATAAAATTATATTAGACATCCTATGAGGTGTCCACAGGCCTGGAAAACCGAGAATTTTCCGGTAATTCCATTGGGTCAGGGAAATAAAATATCTTTATCCTAAAAACGTTTATGACTCCCATTTATTCTTACGGCCCTCGATTATCGAGCACACCCCTTTTTCCCACCTGTGTCTGGTCCTGTTTAGCAGGAATATGTCCGCATAGTAACCGAACTTTCAAACCAAACCGAACTGTGAAATTAGTTCGAGATTACAAACCGAACTACGAGAAACGGTCAGTTGTGTGGACAGAAAATATGGTTAGCAGAACCGAGAGTGTGGTTTTGAGAGTTCTCAGCTCAACACAAAACACGCCTACGGTCCGTAAAGTTATGCCGCTCTTAAAATCCTCCGTCCAGTGACATCGAAAAATTTACTGTCGGTGGAGCAACGGAAATGCCGCAACGGAGTTGCGTCATTTCTGCATAGAACGGCCCGATTTTCAACGACAAATTAGCTGTATCGGGGTTACAATCCTTCAAAAGTCAAACGGCGCTCATGTACCGCGGGCTTGCGTCAGTCATCGATCCGATAACGGACGAAGAACCGCGCAACTGCAATGGAAACAGAGTGTAAATTCGTTTTATTTGCTCACCCCCCGGCCCCTCAATCCCCGTTGCGAATGAAAATGAATAGGATGAGACTGTCAAAGGTGTCTAGGGTCAGGATTTGTAGTAAAGCCACGAGCCCGGCGCTGACTTGCCGCACAGTGGACTACGTCAATTGAAAACGTGGGATATGAAATTTCTTTTTCTGAAGATTGTTTTGTTTCATTGAAAGCTTTAAGAGGGGCTTCTCGCAGAAAAGGAGGGGTATCGTAAAGACCGTGTTTGGGCCCACTCAAGTTGAATCTCCTCGACACTTTTTTTTCTGTGTATTGATCTCCATTTTTTGCATAATGCGTCATGATTTGGTCATTTTTAGTCTCTTTTCGGATCTAATGCCGGCCCTAACATGGGTCTGAGAGCCAAATCTAGCGAATAATTCCCATTTTATGGCATTCGACCACAAATTTGTCAATAGCGCTTTTTTCGCCAAAATCAGCCTCTAGACCCATATTCGGGCCAGTATTAAACCATAAAAGAGACCAAAAACAACCAAATCTTGATATATTATGTGAAATATAGACCTTCAATGAGCAAAAAAATTGTAGAGTTGAGGAAATTCAGGGTAGGCCCAAAAACGGCCCTTATCGATACCCAGTGATACGGCAGTGAAGTGTGGCCCATGAAAGAGCGTACCAAAAAGATTCCTAAGGCAACTGAGATGGATTTCTGGCGAAGATCAGCCGGAATCTCGAGGAGAGATCGCGTAAGGAACGAAAGAGTCCGTGAGATCATGAACGCCGAGCAGAACATTGTGCATGAAATTATGACCAAACAGCTTGTCTGGTATGGTCATGTTCAACGAATGGCGGATGATAGGTTGCCTAAGAAGGTACTAGATTGGGTTCCTCCTGGGAGAAGACGTAGGGGACGCCCAGCAAATTCGTGGATTGATGGCATTCAAGATGAAATCACAAGATGCCATTCACCAGATGACCTCTGGATCGATAGGCAAGGATGGCGATTAGGTGTCGCAGAGCGCCCGGGCGCGCTGTAAAGCGACTGGAATGTATGTATCGATACCCATCCTTTTACGAGGAAACCAATGAAACCACTTTTAAACTTCTCCGTCTTGTATGAAAGAAAGAATGAGCTTTCAAATGTTCCATCTTGTCCTACCTCTCCTATTGACTTGCTCTATTGTGCGCCGCGCCGACTCAATTTGTCAACAGATTACATGTGAAGTGGCCGGTGTTGAAATCTAGCAAGTTGAGACGCTGATGAGCCCTGAAATTCATAAGAGAGCTTGTGCCCTTAGGTTCATTGTGTAACTGATATATTTGGTTTTAACCTCGACCGATTCAAGTAACCGGTGGCTGAAACTTCATGTTTTATGGACCCTCTCTGCGCATCGTTGCCAGAGAAGATGTTTTATGTCTTTCAAATCACTAATTCATTCACTAATTTCAATCACTAATTGCAGTTTGCAGGAATATACGGATGAATTTAAGCAAAATTTGCCTGATTGTACTTCACATTGCTTAATTCTCTCTCACGGTTTATTTTTTAACCGAAATTTAAACTGCTTAAGTTCTCTAAGCTGTCTTTGAATTTCTTAAAGATTATGCAAAATGGGCTAACAAAATTTTCAGGTTCGGCTTTCTAGGCCTCTTTAAGGCTCGGTTTTCTGGTCAAAAAAATTGATAATAGATGCATTGAGGCAACGTTTGATGTAGTTGGGCTAATTCCAGTTAAATATTACCATGTTATTAACGCCGACCAACACCTTTGGCAGCTTTCGAAAAATCTAATGACAACTCAATGGATAGTTTTTAAAACTAACGCTTTGATACTTTGATTTCGTTACGTTTTTTATAAAATGTTCAATTTTTTCCGCAGTCTCGTCGAAGTCTAATTGCAGTTTGTTAGAATCAGTAGATCGGTATTTAAGAGCATGATAAACGGTCACATTGAAGTCAATAAAGTTCAAAAATAGTCAACTAACATCTTACTCTTGGCTCTGGCGATACACGAGAGAAACCTGGCTTTCCGTATTCTGCCGTTATTGGCGGCCAAGGAAAAACGTCGTATAAACCTTCGTTCGTTGCCAAATTTACATGGATCAAATACGCATTTTCGAGGGAACTTGTGAATACTTTCCGTTCAGTTTTTCAGACAATTTTCTTCGTAATTAGATCTTTCTTACTTAAAAATTTCAAGAGAAAATATTCATAATTTTCCTCAAAAATAAACATTTTACTAGAGGAAATTTGGCAACTCTCGAATGTTCATACGGCGTTTTCCCTTAGCACGGCAGTATCGATGGTCGCGGACATTAAAATGGGTCATCGAGGCAAATGTATTACCTCCCAAAATGTAGTACTCCATCATCCTCCAAACAGCGTTACCACTCCGCTCTTCTTTGACCTGAAAAGCGAATTAAAAGGCGGAAAATGGCAACATTGTCTGGCAGCTTCGGCTGTTATTCGCGCGTCGGCAATCGCATCCGTGCGGTCGAAATTCATAATTTATCATTCGCGCGCTCTCGGATGCGTTCGTCGCGTCGCGGCCTCAAAAAAACAAAAAATCCGCGATGTAACTTCGTCTCTCGGACGAAGGAACTTAACTCAATTCCAAGGTTGCAAAATTGACCCGAATAATCAATTTTTTTAAAAGGAATGAACATGCACAATTTATGTTGAATTTTTTTTTTTATTTTTTGTACGAGATCAGAAGAAAAATCAGTGTAATTTTCAGCTAGAAATTTCCAAGATTCTCCCGGTAAAAAGGCAATTTACGCAAGGAAATTAGGCAACATTGAAATCTAGTTACGTTCTTTCTCGGCAAAAACGACGATAAGTGGGGAAACGCGGGACCGTCTTCGGCGAGCTCCATCAATCAATCTCTCGTCTCCAATTTTTCCTCAAACTCGAACGCCGCACAGTGGAACAGAGAGGTTGGAAATTGAATTTTTTACAAAATTTGCGAAATTTGTCGTTTATTTCGTGACATTTTAAATTTTACGGAGGGCCTCTAACACTAAATTTTACGAAAAAACCAATGGAACCACTTTTAAAATTATATTTTTTGTAAAAACGACTATACGAGCTTTTAAAATCTTAGTATCTTGTCCAAACTTCACCATTCACTTTTTCCACCGTGCGCCGGCGGCCGTAGCGTCTTCTACGTCGCCGACGTAACCCAACTTCTCACTCGCGCGATTTCCGTCCATACTCGCGCTTGTAATTCGTCGCGAAGATGGGCATGCAAACTTGACCGATTTATCATGCGTCACCAATGCTCGGTCACTCTTTGTTTTCCTCTTTTTTTTGGTTCGATTTCTTTTATTTATTTACTTTTTGTCTGTCGCGTGCGCCGAAATAATCTTGCCGGCGATCAGTCTCGCCAGTTTCTCGTGTTTGAGAGACGTGTGTATGTATTCTCGCGTGCGGTCTCGAGTTAAGTAGTTTCAAGCGGTCGATCGCTAAAAGTGCGGGAAATTGCCGCGAATTTTTCCCCCGACGACCGGACGAATTAAACGTATCATTAATTTTTCATGGCTAGTCGTTAGTTAACAAATTTTAATCCGTGAGATTCCTGATGTGTGTTATTTCTTACACTCCTTGCAATTGTTGCCACGAGAACTGAACCGTCACGCGCACACATGCTTCTCGCTTTTAACTGTCTAAAAAATCACATTCAAATGGTTACATGTTTAGACTACGTTTTGCGATTATGAATTAAAATTTCTACCTCATCCGTAAAAACACGTAGGTGCATAAGGAAACTAATGGTACAAACATTGCTTCTAAACTAACTAAGAAACTGTAGTTCCTAATCGCAAAATGTAGTTCATTTCGTCCTTTGGGGATGTTAGATCTTAAATGCGCTGTTAGTGGCTTCGGATGTATGGAGGTCATGAAATTGAACCACAGAACTGAGAATGGGCAGTATTGTTAGCATATCATCAGTATTTTTGTGCAACTTAATGCAAGGTGAAAGGTCAGGACCATAAAGTGACATCAAAATTGTCTCCGCGCGACACATTGCAAGGCAGTTTTTTCGGATTAACCGTGAGAGACGCGACAAAAATTACCACTCGGTGTTTCATCGGCAATGAGTGATTTGTGTTGTCCAATGTATGCAAGACACTTAAGTTCTTGGTGATCGGTGTGAATATCAGCCCCTGCTAAAAATCTGTTATGAGAAATGTTTCTAATCGCTCTTATACTAGAAAATTAAATAAAGGGTTATAGAAGAAACGTTCGAATAACAATAAATGTAATTTACTCCATGTGCTTCGACGTAGCTTTTGCAAAAAGCATTGATAAAGTAATATACTGTGTCTCTCGGGAAAAGTATAAGAAAATTTGAAACGTGAAAAAGTATACCGGTGCGGAGATTTTCTTCAAAACATCAGCTGAGGGACAGTTCCTCAACTGTATCATCTATTCTGATCTTAAGTATAGGTAATTTATTTTCAGAGTATTAACATGACAGTTTACTTTTTTCCATTTGACAAAAAGTACATAAAGTAAAATCAGTCGCATGCAATTTTTTTAATGGTCACTTCTTGAACTGTCAACTTGATCTGAAGAGGAAATTTCTCGAATATGCACACGGAGAAAAAAATCTCGTGCGTGGGACCCGAAGTTTAGGTCATATGGATCTCTGGAGTTTTCGTATTGAGCATCTGAACGTTTCAGGTCTAGCTGTCGAGGTTCGGATTACACATCTGAGACTTCAGTTCTTACATCTGAAGTACTTCAGATGTGGGAACCGAAGTTTTTCGGATGTGAAAACCGAAGTACTTCAGATGTAAGAACTGAAGTTTCAGATGTGTGATCCAAATCTCAGCAGCTGGACCTGAAGTGTTCAGATGCTCAATCCGTAAACTTCAGAGATCCATATGACCTAAACTTCGGGTCCCACGCACGAAGTTTTTTCTCCGTGCAGTGGCGATTTTCGCTAATTGGCAACACTGCTTTTCTTTCATTTAGATCAATCATACATATCGATTCTTCCAACTATTGATGCAGTCTGTGTCACCTAGAATCGATTGTTTTGCATACATTTTAAATGGGAGTAGTAGTATGGGAATGAGTGTGATGGGAACCATAAAGGTACTCTAGCGAGAGCTAACCAAAAAAAATTTCACCGAAGGAAATCCGTCACCATAATCCCATCATATGACTGACAGTCGATGATATTCAGCCGGAATTAATTAACGGCTCAGAGTCGCCGGAGATGCGTTCAAAACACCGACATATCCTCCCCTCAAAATGCACAGCACATGCGTTGTTTTTACAGGAAATCGTTTATTTTTTCGTCTAACGGGTTGCGCTCCCCCGCGCGGATGCGGCGCTAATCGGGGGAAGAATGCGAGGACGCAGATTACCCATCATCGTTCGATTCCCGAGTTCCGTCTTCCTTCCCCCCGCGGGAGGGGGTTGAGGGGGGTTGAGGGGGCTGAGGGGGGCAGTGTGTGCCGCGCGTCATCCGTTATTGACTCCGTGTTTGGTCGCCCGAGTGTACAAACAAAAAAATCAACGAAAAGCAACAAACTCGCACACGTAAGTACTGAGTACTCGGCATGATGTGTGTAAACACCAAACGCCACCGGTCAAGTTCGTTGCGTTGCCTCTCTTGCCACTTTGTGCAATAATTATAAGGAATAAACAAACTGATTTCGGTAGACGCACGGGTGTTAAGACAGTAAGTTGGATTTCTTTAGACAACGTGCTTTATAAATCAGCATAAACTGAAGAAAAAAAGATTGGTAGAATTTACCATTCCATCACGCTGCATTTCACACAGCGTGAGGGAATGGTAAATTCTACCAATATTCAAGTCGATTCTTCCAGAGGAATGGTTATCTGTGCCAGTATATAGTAACGTTTACCTTTCTTCCGCCGAAATTGACGCTGTGTGAAATACAGCGTGAAGGAATGGTAAATTCTACCAATCTTTTTTTTTCAGTGTAAAGCTTAAAATCTTAATACAGAGGGAGAAAGCACAATTTCCCCTCAAAGAGATACGCTGTTTGGTGCAACACTAGTAACGACCATTCAATAAGGCAACTGCAGACGCGTTTTGGCCTTATTGGGCCCATCTTCAGTGTAGCGCAGCCTCCTTTTCCTGCTACCAAGCTCAAAGAGATCGTGAAACTGCGTATCTCTTTGAGGGAAAATTGTGCTTATATGAGCTTTCTCCCTCTGTATTGAGATTTTCAGCTTCATGCTGATTTTTAACGCACGTTGACTAAAAAATTGAATTAAGGAATTCGCGAGTGTAAACCTAACGCTAAAGCTCAGAATGATCTATCGTCAGGGTGTCCACAAGTCCGGAAATAGTACTGATTTTTTAAGGACGGTTCGGAAGTACTGAAAAAGTCCGGAAATTTCGCAAAAAGGTCGGGATTTTTTTCTAATTTTTCGTCATTTTTGTCGCATTTTCAAATTTTGGAAATTTTTCTAATGTCGTCAAATGGAAGTACTGAAAAAGTACGGAATTTTTCTGTTGGGGGAGGTACTGAATTTCTTGAGCATGTACTGAAAAAGTACTGTAAAGGTAGTAATTTTTGACCAGCCTGTTTTAGTAGACACCCTGATCGTAGAGTTCCCATTGTAGGAAGAGCCTGGACTTTTCGGGTCTCGAGTGAAATGTTGGCATTCCTTCTGGAGCCTTACATTGAATTCGTGCCCCTCGAAGGGTTTACTATCGTGACGGTCCATTAAGCCAATGTACCTTGTAATAAGAAGTGAAAAACTTTCCTATTTTTTGTAGCGTATTTTAATGTGATCGAAAGGCACTTGTTATGCCTTTCCTCTCATTTCGTCAGAAAACGGGTCGGAAAGAGTAAATGCTTCCTACGGAACTCTGAAAATGACAGAGAATTCTTTTATCGCCGTAGCTAAGAAGATTAAATTGTATATTAAGTAAACGTGTTTTACCTCGCGTAATCATTTGTGGAACCCGTTCCCGACAGTTAACACAAAAATGAGACAAATCAATTAAAGGAAAAATAGCTTTCGAATCCGGAGTAGAGACGTGAAGACAGGAGCTTAGACGTTCGCTAGGACGTTCGTTATTCAACAAAATCAGAATTCCACTCAACAGGTTCAAGCAAGTACGTTCAGTAACAATATACTCGTAGTTTTTTTGTTGAATCCTTCGAGAAGGAATTTTTCAGAGATAAAAGCCTGTAACAAGCTTAACTTACTCTTTTTCAGCAAAGTGACCCTGGAAATGAAGCAAATTATTGAAAGTGTGAATGTATTGCGTATCCAGTGTCATTCTTGGTATTGTTACGTAAGAAGATAAAGTAAACGCCTTCATCTGAATTCTCAATAATTCTCTTAACTACTACTTTTGTCACTTTTTTTTTATCTGGAATCAAATCTGCTGTGTTTATACAATTTTTAATCACCCCGTATCATTATTGGCAGATTGTGCCGATGAATCATCCCCATCTAAACCCACACAAAATAACTCAATTTAAAGGCACAACCTATCAATCTTGCCCCGTGTGACAAGTGCAACTAACTCATTGCAGCCTCCATTTCCTATGAGGGATCCCTTACTGTCTTCAACTTCGCCCAGAAGCCATCCATACATTACGTCACTTATCCAAAATGGGCGAGGGGGCGGCTAGGAAGGTACTTGATAGGTACTTGTCGAACACCCGAAAAAAAATGCGTGACGTAACGCACGGACTGCACTTGACAAGTCGACGCTCCTCTGACGTAAGGGGGTATCTAGATTTCGACGTGAGTCCTGTTTTCCAAATAGCTCTATGCATTCTGGGGCTCGTGTGAAAATTTAGATACGTCCTTACGTTAGAGGAGCGACGAAATGTGCGAGAGCCGGAGCCAGGATGGCGCGTGCCTGGCAGTAGCGTGACGCACTTTGCGATGTATCAATTGATCTGTCATTTAAACCTATGGAAATAGATCGATAAACAGGGTGTGACTTTAATAATCGATCCTTTATCATAGCTTCAAACGGGGAAATATCGATAATCAATCATTTACGTCTCGCTACCGCAGTGTTTGGGTGATCGGTCCGAGCGGAGACACCTCATTAGCGGGATTAATTAGCGCGGATTTGCGATGGGAAAAGTGCATGCTCTGAGTCCAAGCGGCAGTAGTGGCAGCCTTCGGAGTCGCTCCGATTATGAAACGGATCGAGAAGACGAAGAAGAAGAAAAAGGCGGAGAATAAGAATAAGAAGGCGGCGGCGGGATGCGGGCCGGAAACAGGGAACAAGCTTGCACAGAGCTAACACTTCTGCGAACAAACGACTTCCACCGTCCACCGACGTCGGTGTGCTGTGGTGTGGTGTTTACACACGAACAATACGGTCGCGTACGCCGCACCGCCACGCTCGGCCTTGTTAGCGCGCAGGCCGTGTCGTCAGATCGTCACCGATCAGGTCCATCATCTCTAATGATAAGGTTTCGATGGAGGATCAAATGGGTCAGTTGCGCTGGTAACAGAATCGTGTTTCGATGCTTGATTTTTGTGGCTCAGCTGAATATTGTAAGAGCCGTCTAAACAGCAACTTTCTACGTCCAATATGAACCGAGATATCGCCTTTGAAAAGTCGGGTTTTTGACGTCATCCACCACGGTAGTGACACCCTTGGTTTCTTCAACGTTGCTTTCATCAGTCAGCGTGACGCACATTTTTTACACTGGTTGCTCAACGTAAAAGTTGGATAGAAGCAAAATGGAAGAAACTAAGGGTGTCACTACCGCGGTGGATGACGTCAAAAACCCTACTTTTCAAAAAGCGGTATCTCGATTGAAATTGGACGTATTTCTATCTAACGGAACTATGTGCATTAAGACACGAGCCCTGAGACCCATTAGAATATGTGCATAACAGGGCTCTCGTCGTAATGCTCATATAGTTCCCTCTGATAGAAATACGGTTTCCTCTGTTTCCAATTCAACGTAGAAAGTTGCTGTTTGGACGGATCTAATTATGATTAATCCACGAGAATCAAGCATCAAAACACGATTCTGTGATCAGCGCAACTGACCCATACCGGAACTAATTTCAAATATTCGTAAAAGCAGCAATTCTGTAAAAAATTCAACATTTGCACAGTAATTTTCCCAAAAAGTCAATGTTTTTGCACTGTGAAATTCAGTGTGTCGAGTGTTCTTTCCTGAGTGCGCAACTGATTATCTGATTCGTGTTTTATCAAATTTCTTTCATCAGCTCTTTTAACCTCGTACGTCGGTAATGCGAACCGTGCGTTCGGCAACACGAACTGAAAGTTGGGTTTGACGAGCCGAATGGTTTGAGTGATACAGAACACCATGTTCTTCATAATTCTGAGGACATGAAATTTTATCTTCTTCTCAAGTCAAAATAGTTGTATCACGCGTTTCGCCCCATTCAACTTTTCCACTCATGCGTTAAAGTCTCCGAGTCTGTCGAAAAGAGTTCACGCTCTCCTTCATTTCGTGCATATACAATTTTACCTATTTGGAAGTCCAAATAGTTGTATCGCGCGTTGCGTCCTATCCAACTTTTCTACCCATGCGTTACAGTCTCTGATCCGGCCAAAAAAGTTCTCCTTCATTTCGTGGATATACAATTTTACCTACTTGAAAGTCGAAACAGTTGTATCGCGCGTTCCGACCCATCCAACTTTTCTACCCATGCGTTACAGTCTCTGAGCCAGCCAAAAAAGTTCTCCCTCATTTCGTGGATATACAATTTTACCTATTCGGAAGTCGAAATAGTTGTATCGCGCCTCTCACTCCACTCCACTTCTCTACTCCAGTCTCGCTCTCGGCTCTCGACTCGCGAATCGCACTAAATTTAGACAAGCCGCACCCCTAGTGTTTCACTCGAGGCATTATCCGATGCACGGTGAACTCGGCAACAGCGCCGTCACCACAAGTTTAATACGACCGATTAAATAGAGTATTAAATTGTGTACAACGATTTTGCATCAATTAACGGGAAGCCGGGGGGCGAATCGGTCTACGCACAATGAGCGCTGTTGCCAAGTTCCCCGCGCCTACCCGCCGCGATCGAAGCGTTCCGGAGGGAGGTCCTCGGTCGTGACAACCCGGCGGCAGGCGAAGTCGCGAAGTAGTAGGCGAGGAAATAATCAGGCTAATCCACGCGGCGTTGGTCTAGTTGTTAAAGGCTGCTTCGGAGCGGTTGACAATTTCGTTCAAGGCCCTGTTGACCTTGTCCGTTTACCGAGGTTTTGGCGCGCTTTTTGAACCGCTGACATTGGGCCACGGCGTCACGGCTCCCGGGGACGTCGAAGGTCTGGGTCTTGCAAAGGAATTCACGCGGTCTTGCATCCAAGCATCTGTTCTTAGAATGGACCAAGTTCCACCCAGCAGGCTGATTATTGAAACTGATAGACAAAGCTATAGACAAAGACGACAAAAGGGATTTGGAGGGATCCTATTGGTGGAAGCGAGTGGTGGCAATGGACATAGGAGGTAGGTAATAGACTAACTAACGGCAACCCACGAGAGACCCGACAGTTAGTCTATCATTTTCTCCCTTTGTCTATAGGAACCACCCATTTCAACCAATAGGATCGCTCCATACTCCCTATGTCTCCTTTGTCTATAGCTTTGTCTATCAATTTCAACAATCGGCCCGCAGGGTGCACTGGAAAAAAGAACACATTGGATCTAGAGTCCAGACTCTTGAAAACATTGACAAGAAAAAATACTCTTGATTCAATCAGATTGAAGCTTAAATCAAAAGGAAATCCGCTCAAATTAAAAGGCTTGGTTCTTGATTTAAGCTTAAATCTGATTGAACCAAGAGTATTTTTTCTTGTCGATGTTTTTAAGAGTCTGGACTCTAGATCCAATGTATTTTTTTTCCAGTTTGGTATGAGACGTATTGAAGAAATGAAAGATTGGAAATTCCGGTAAAATATTTCATGGAATTTCATGAGGCTGGGGATATTTCATATTTTTCAGGGGCTAGAGTGTGCAACCCGCACTCAAACACACAAAAATTCTGAAAAGAAACAATTTCTACACTTTGCGCAACATGAAAAGGAACCGGTATCTTTCAATGTCTTCCATAGACACTGGGAAAAAACACATTGGATCTAGAGTTCAGACTGTTAAAAACATCGACAAGAAAAAATGCTCTTGATTCAATCGGATTTAAGCTTAAATCAAGAACCAAGCCTCTTAATTTGAGCGGATTTCCTCTTGATTTAAGCAAAAATCTGATTGAATCAAGAGTATTTTTTCTTGTCAATGTTTTCAAGAGTCAGGACTGTAAATCTAATGTGTGTGTTTTTTTTCAGTGAATTTCTGAAAATCCATGAAATATTTCAAGTGAAATTTCAAGATTTTTTTCTCAATGAAATTTTCCCACCCTGGTTCGACTCAAACACACACAGAGGCATTAAAAAAAATAATAATAATAATAATAATAAAAAAAAAAAAAAAAAATAGCAGTTAGGAGTAGTTTTGAATTCAACTGGTCGTAAATTTTCTCCTGCTAAACTTTGTTCCAAGCTATTTTGCGGGGAAAGCAAAAAAGCCGAAAAATTCAACAATTTCACTTACAGAAAACATGTGAGCTCTAATGAAAGTTAGAATATCAGACAATTTTTAAAAGGTTTCCAACTATTTGATATTTTATCCAAAGAAACTGTGCAATGTGCTAGTGTTTTCAGGGTATTTTCCCCCAGTGTGACAGCATTAGACTCCAATGTTGTACGAGTATCTCTCATTCTATGGAAATGTGGTCACGTGAAAGTGATTATTTTGAACTAATAAAAAAGTAGTATGCATTTAGAGAAAAATCCACGGTAAAAATTAGTTGAAAAATAGTCATTTTGGTCTCCTTACCGCACGTGAAGTGAAACTAGATCGATCTCAGCAATACCTGTCTGTACTAAAAATGTTTTTAAATTCTACCTCTCCAGTCTTGATGACTTAGCAAAGCTATCCGAAAATTACGAGTGTCCCGATTCTATCTCTCGCATTAAAATTTTAGATTTTAAGGCTTCATCAGTATTTGAAAAGTCTAATATCGAAACATCCTTAAATTTCTATCAGCGGTTGCTAAGATTGCGGTGGCGTCTCTCTCCACTTTGAAAACGCAGCGACTGAAGAACGACGATTCTGAAATTTAAATTATCGCTAGTAAAATCAACCTCTTGGTTATTTCACAAATGGAAGAGACTTTGCACAATACTTGCAACACCTGCTAACGGCCGGTTGCGATGTTTGTACACTTCGTTAAACGACTGTTAAAGGTTGCTGTCGATGATGAGTGCACAGATCTGATCTCTGGCATTTTCCGTTCGCGCTTGGGTGCAGACTGATTTACACTGACATTTACCTCACACCCTAGGCTTGAGTCGCTGGATGACAGCTCTTATCTCGATGTCTCTTACACACTCTTAATCAGTCAAGTCGCTTCGCTGATTCTGCTGATTTTAGAGCTTAAGTACATTTTCACTAATGACCTGCAGGTGTAAAGAAGGAGCTAAGGGGTGCCCAATTTTGACAATTTTGCTCGAATTAAGAGCAAATACTTTTAGACGTGGTGAGTTGAGATAAGTCGGATCACAGATATCACAAACGGGAATAAAGATTACACAGTTTGAATGTTTTCCGTGATCTTCGATCAAACTCACTCCCGAATCCCTCTCCACCGTTCCGTCTTGCATTCCAACGTTCCCTGACCTGGTACACCCCTAATTCCCCGGCGTCCGTCCAGTTTATAATCTTTGCAATCCGCGAAAATGTAATCTTTCCCGGATTAATCCGGTTTGTGACACTGTTATGTCTTAATTTCCGGCCGAAGTCAATCACTAATGGATTTCTCTTGTCCTTAAATCTCAATACTAAGAGACCTTAGTATATTTACGGCTCGTATTGTCGCCTTTACGACACAAGTTCGTAGCTACGATTTGCGATGAGCCCTGTCGTTTATATCACTCAATACATTCCCGGGCTCATCTCAATATGAGGGGCTTGGAAGACAAGGCGCATAAGTGCAGTTTTTACTATTTAGAGAATTATGGGTTTGAAGTTTCGAAAGTACATGGAGCCTCATGGAGGAAAGAAAGTTCAAACCGACTTTTTTATGCTTAAACATTGGAATTTAGAAGCGAATTTTTCACAGAATAGCATTAAGACTATTTTTATTTGCAATCATTGATACCTCGATTTTTTTCAAAATCTGCACTTATGCTTCTTCTGCTTGTCCTCCAAGCCCCTCAAATGTAGTTACGCCTTTTTGTGAACCAGGCGACGAAACAACCTAGTTTTTTAGTGTGACATAGGCACCGCGTTGCGTAACCAGGGCCGGATTTTCACGGGTGTCACTCAGGCATGATCGGTGACGTTATGACGTCATGGGATCAGTTCGCGAGGAGTTCAAGACCTCGGCCGGAGTCGGCACTTGACCATGGTTCTCCGAGGGATTTGAACTTTCCCGCCCGCCCCCCGCCCCGCTCTGACCCTGTCGCCCGCCACCGCCGCGACACTCTGATTACAAGGTTCGTCCATTCATGTCCGAGCCCCCCCGTCCCCCCCGGCGCCCCGCCTCTCGGATGCCGCCCGGAGAGTGATACCTGCACCGAGAACCAGGATCAGTATCAGTTTACCTGTTTACCGTCGCGTTATCGTCGCGTTATCCGAGGAGCCATTAACGCCGCCTTCCGCAGTCCTCCTTCGGGATTATCGTCTTGTCGTCGAAAGCTCCACGAGTGTCGTGCGTTTTGGTGATGATTTCAGTTTCGGTTCGCGGGAGGACCCCTGCCCCGAGTGCCCCACCCTCATCTCGTTTTCCGCGCCGAGCTCTTACGTAATATCCGCCAACTTCCGCTTTGAGATTCAGTATCCACTATATCTTATCCTGGAACTGCCGAGACCAATTTCAAGTCCTAATTTTGATCTGAGTAATCGCTGGAGCTAATCTAAACACTCCTTTCTTTTCCAAGTAGAGACGATTGTTCGTCATTCGGAGAGCCCTCAACCAGTAAATCTCGTCCTGGATGAGGATATAGTGCCCGCACAGTGTCATTTTGAAGCAGAAGGTTTAATATTGATCTGAGTAGACGCATGAATGAGGAACGAGAGAAATCGCGGAAACAAGGCTAAAAACCAACATTAAAAACAAATACGTTTTGACGCCTTAAGGTGTCTTCAACTGCTGATAAGAAAGAGAGGAAATCAAAAATAAAATCAAAAATATTTTAAAAAACCTCTGCAATTGCATAGTGATATGATTAAATTGCACTCAAACATTCGCTTTAGTTTACCTAAGCCTCCCCCTCTTTCCTCTTTCCGTAGTTTTGTTTGATAAGTCCTTAACGTAATAATCCCATTCTAGCTGAGGCGCTTAGTGTTTTTAGTGTAGTGTTCTTCTTTTGAAAGGGACACACAATTTGAGTCTTAATTTCAGTCTGAGCAGTCACTGAATTTTACCCGAGCCCCTCTTTCCCCTACCATTTTTCCTCTCTCTTCATCTTTATGCGCTTTTACAGTCTTTCTAGATCCCTAAAAGTAAAAATCTCGTCAGGGTCGAGAATTCTGTGCACGCAGTGTCATTTTCATTACTCAAACGACCGATTTAAGTTTTTTGGCTGATGGGTAATGATTTATAGGTTTGTGACCCCCTTTCCTCCTCTTTTGATCTCTTTGATCATACTTTTAACGTGTTATCAGTGAAGCTGTTATCGCTACGACTGCGCGAACCTCCAAGTTCCGGTCTAAGATTTAGTGCTCGTGGTGTTGTCAATTCGTAGGAGACGCACAGACTTTAGCCGCGATTTTGACTTGAGTGTCAACTCTACAAGGAGCATTTTTCACTCTCCATATTTCCTTTATCATACACTCGACGTGTGGTGCACTCATTATTATTGTGATTTGCGAAAATTCAAAATTCCCGGCTTCGAAGTGTTAATAGTGCGTGAAACCGATTTTCCCTGTCTCGAATCAAGGTTTACGCCTGGAGCTAACACCGTCGTCTTACCCTGTAATGTTTTTAGTGTAAATATTTCACTTAACTTTTTCCACTTGTCCTTCGTGCAGAAAGGTGCGCGCCCCAGAATGTCGCGGGCTGTTCCCGTAGTTCCGCACTAAGATCTAGTGACTTAGGATTCAGTGCGACCTTTCTATCCACGTATGGATGGATGGTACCAGTTTTACTCGACTTTTCTACCTTATTCTACTTCCGGAACTACAAGTTTTCTTAGGAATACAAGATTAGCCCAGCTTGGATCTATTTGGATTTCTTTAAGTTTTATTTTGGTGTGTTTCACTTTTTAGTTTGTTTTTTTCCCATTCTTTTGCAGTTTCTTTTTTATTATGATTTCTCATCTCATTTCACGTATGGGCGCATTTAAATCAGAAGGAACTATATCTTATCTGACATGCGCCCTGAGATCTATAAGAACACATGCATGACAGAAACTACATCACGATTAGTATAGTTCCTGTTGCTTTAATTGCGTCCTTATGTAAATAAAATTGCACCCACTTTGTAATGTCAAATGGAATGCCATTCACATGACCCAGATGTACAAGAGAGTATTGTCATTTGCGTCCATACATAACATAAATAACGCTAAATTTTGGATTTGATGACCCTTCCTCTTAGCTCTGTAAGATTTTTGTAGGTCCTTACCTCTCAACATTCATAATCAAAATGGCGTAACGCCTCGACCCGCTCTCCCCTACTTGAGGCGATAAGAATATTTTAAACGGCCCCCTAGCTTTTTTACGTTTGTTGTAAGTTTTGATTTTCTTTTTTCCTATGTTTTTGGGACTACACTGGAAAAAAAAACACATTGGATCTAGAGTGCGGACTCTTAAAAACATCGACAGCAAAAAGTACTCTTGATTCAGTCAGAATCTAGCTTAAATCGAGAACCAAGCCTCTTAATTTAAGCGGATTTCGTTTTGATTCAAGCAAAAATCCGATTGAATCGAGAGTATTTTTTCTTGTCGTTGTTTTTAAGAGTCTGGACTCTAGATCCAATGTGTTTTCTTCCAGTGATTGACATGTTCACTTTTTACCATTTTCATGTCCTTTTTTTACCATTTTTATTTTCACATTTTACAATTTTTCCAGTATTAATTTAATTTTCTTTTATCTTCTTTTATTTTCCGTTCGTTAAAATTTTACTTTCGTTTCATTTCTTTTTGGTTTTTTTCTTTTGTTTTAGGTATTCCCTCTCCGCACAGACCGGGCAGTGCTTAGCCGATCGGATCCTAGCCTTTGAGTGAAGCGTTGATAATTTGAAATCGAAAAATTGAGTCAAAATTTACAGGAGGAAGGAAAGGTCGCCGAGTCTCGAGCGACTAGCGAAGCGTCCGGGCATTTTCATTGTGTAGTGTTCGTTCACCGTTCTTTTTAGCGTTCGTTTCCGTTCCCGCTCTCTCGAAATCCCGCGCGTGGCCGGCGTTCAACTTTAAAATTATAACCTCAGTTTAAAATCCCAATTCTATATCTATATCTATATCTATATAATAATCCTTGTGTAATCGCGTAGTTGTAAGTGTAGTTCTAGTGACCGTTCTATTTTCGTAATGAGAAATCCGGATTTCCTCCCGAGTCCGAATCAGATTGTCTCAGCGTGATTTTTGGATAAGCAAAATGGATACGGAGGTGTTCCTCCGCGCGACCAACAACAACCCGGACAAGGACCTGTCCAAGAAGAAATGGAGCACCGGGGCGCTCCCCCTGGCGGACATCATGGAGACCTCGGACTACGCCGGGAAGAAGGGCAAGGACAAGAAGAAGAACTCGCTGACCATAAGCCTCAGCAAAGAGGAGCTCGAGGACAAGAGGGGACGACGTAAGTCGTGGCACGTCGGCAAGCTCGAGCGCAAGAGGCGCAAGAGCTCCCTCGTCCCGGGAAGCGGGCCCAACAGCGGCCCGCCCTCCACTTCCGGCTCCCCGCCGCCCTCTTTCGATAGACATAAGAGACTCTCCTGGTACAACATCTTCGTTCCCGATAACTGGCTTAATCGGTAAGTTCCTCCTCCGGTCCAAAGGGGGTCTTTAGCTTATGCGCAATGCATTCTTGGTGGAGGGTGTACCCTGGTAAAAATTGGCAGTAGAATCTGTGTTCCAAAATACCATAGACCTACGGCCGGCTGTAAGATTACCAATAACTTCTATAGCCGGCTACACAATTTCTTATAGCCTTCAATAGCCGATGGCGATTAAGCAACTCACAGCCAGGCGATAAAGTGTATGCTAGACGTCACTAATTACGGATGCTAGGACTTAGTGAGTTTTTGGACCACTGTTCTCTTTTTTGGCCGTAGTACCTTGATTTATTTTGCGAGGAAAGCTCCGTACTTTTGATGGATGCCTGCCATTCCTAATATATTAGAGCGCCTTCAGTTTCGTATGATACTGTGCAATACCTCTGGTGTGAAATAGTTGCTTCAAGCGCCGCGGCACGCTGTGGTGCGGCAGGCGGGCAGCCAGCGCAAAACGCGCATTGGCGCCTACAAACCTAACAAGGATACTTCACGCGTTGCGCAATGCGTGAAGTATCCCTGTTAGGTTTGTAGGCGCCAGTGCGTCGCCGCTCCGCTTTGTGTTAGGCTCTAATATTTAATCTGGCGGAGTCAGCGTCATTCAACTCATGATTTTGAAATGTTTGCACATCCTGTGTGGATTAGTATTCTCGTTTTAATTGATTAAAAAAAAATATGTATTAAAGGAAAATATAACGTGTGTTTTGTAAATACGAGGGTCATCCAAAAAGTGAGGTTCCCTACCTTGTATCTTCCGAGCGAAACGAGATAAGTCAAATCGGTAAAAAGGCACATATTAGGCATACTCTAAGCTTTAGAACAAGCTCAAGTTTTTGAAAATCGGTCAAAGGATTCGCGAGGAAACTTAATTTTACTGAGACAACCTCCTGTCGCCGCGTGCCCACCTCCGGGGTCAGGATGCGCGGAGAGTCGATTATTGAAGACTCGGGTTATCGCCTCTATACATCACATCAACAAGGAATTTTAAATTCTTCATTGAGTAGGCCTTACCTTACTTTTTGACGTAGTCTCCACATCTTTTTTTGACATTTCTGGTATCATTACAGCAGCTTCTTGATGCCCTCCGCGTAGAAGCTTTCACCTTGACTCTGAAACTAGTCATTGACAGCTATCTGTACCTCTAAATCGGTTGAAAATCGCTTCCATCGTGGAAGCTTTTCCGCTCGGGAACAAATGAAAGTCACATGAAGCTAAAGGAAGAGAGTTTGAAGGATTGGGGGAAAATTTCCCTACGCAAAGCAACTGATGTGGAAGTGCAGATCGCTGTCAATGACTGGTTTTTAAGTCAAGGCGAAAACTTCTACGCGGAGGGCATCAAGAAGCTGCTGTAATGATACCAGAAATGTCAAAAAAAGATGTGGAGACTACGTCAAAAAGTGAGGTAAGGCCTACTTAATGAAGAATTTAAAATTCCTTGTTGATGTGATGTATAGAGGCGATAACCCGAGTCTTCAATAATCGACTCTCCGCGCATCCTGACCCCGGAGGTGGGCATGCGGCGACAGGAGGTTGTCTCAGTAAAATTAAGTTTACTCGCAAATCCTTTGACCGATTTTCAAAAACTTGAGCTTGTTTTAAAGCTTAGAGTATGCCTAATATGTGCCTTTTTACCGATTTGATTTATCTCGTTTCGCTCGGAAGATACAAGGTAGGGAACCTTACTTTTTGGATGACCCTCGTATTAAGGTGGTTCCGTATCAAACTTAATGCTTTTCAAAGCACACGAATTTCTACACAATGTCTTATAGCCTTTTATAATCGATGGCGAAAAAGCAACAGCCAGGCGATAAAGCAGTGTAAAGCCCGGCGATAGGAACTATAGCCCGGGTGCATAATTTTTTATCGCTTCGCATAGCCCGGCCGTATGATTTTCTCCGCATTCTACAGCCAGCTATATGATTTTCTGTAGCCTTCTTTAGCCGGTTATAAGAATTCCTATGGTATTTTGAAACGCAGCTCTTATGGTCAATTTTTACCAGGGTATAGATTCGATGGAGATGAATCGATTGGAAAATAAAAGAATGAATCGATCGACGTGAACCGATCGATAAATTATTGAAAAACCGGTGTCGATTGGATCAACATGTATTGATTGAATCATGCAAACGTGAACCGATTGAAAAAATTTGATTTTGATCGATTCACGGGTTGGTCGGTCGATTGGACTTGTCGATCGATTCAAAGGTTTTTCAACGGATCCAGGGGGTTTGTCGATCGATTTGAGGAGCTGTCGATCGATTCGAGGAATTGTTGACCGATTCAAGTCGATCAGTTCTCGTTTTTATATTTCGATCGAATCAATACCATTTGTTTCATAATTTGTCGGTGGAATTGGCGTCAATCGGTGCACTTCGATTAATTCATATTTTTGTTTTTCTATCGATTCATGTTTTTATTTTTCGACCGATTTATGTCGATCAAATCCATACCCTCCTTTCTGTTATGATCGATATATTTCAAATTTTAATCTATAGGTGGATTACAGTGTGAAATACTAAATTACAGTCCGTAGATAAATCAACAAGGAATTTTCATGTCGAGAATCATGTTCCAAAGTTTTGAAACTAAGTCCAAAGCACTGTCTCGATTAACCATCGATATCGATACATTGAAATCGGCTACAAAATGAAAACAGTACTTTTAACTTCATTCCAAGATTTTGAAACGTGATTTTCAGCACGAACATTCCTTAATGATCGATCTACTGGACTGAAATTTTGATTTCCCCTAAATAACAAACCGAAATTTTTAAAATTTGAAATACATCGATTTTACTACATACATTGCGCAAAAGCTCAAGATCCACCGCAAGACACTAACATTGGGCGTGGACTAACTAACATTCATCTATCCATTCATTGATTCACTTTCTTCATGCACACTGGCCAGAATAGCTGCTGCAATATTGCAACTGCGAGGAATCTTTCGCGTGCAAAAACAGCCCTCATGTTGAACTCGCAATCAGAGTGAAAGGCTATCTTCGATCTCGCATTAAGTTGCCCGTGACCCTGCAATTACTGACAGAAAGATAGCTTTATCAATGCTCCTCATTTTCCATAGTTCGACACAATCAAATTGGCCTCTCTACTAAAAACTACGAATTTCAATCGATCGGATCGGTTTATATTCGGAACTCGATCTCTGAACCTCTAGCATATCTTCATGACCCGATTCCCTCAGCCGCTGATAGCGCAGAGGTAACGTAGAGAGTTAACGCACGATAACGAGGGTTTGGCGCGGTGTTGCATTGTTATTCTCTTATTGCCGACTTAGTAAGTGCCCTCTTTTCAGGAGTTTCCCCCTAATTGTTTAGGTATTTATCATATTGCGTCCATATCAGAGTTTTAGATTCAGTACACTGCAAAAAAAAGTTCGGTGATTTCTGCCGAACCCTTCGGTATGCGGTTGTTCGGTGGCAAAACCTAAGTATTGGGTTTTGTGAACCGAACGGCATTACGGCGTTTGGAACGCATGACCAACCGAGTAACGAGGTAAGGTTTCACCGAACTTTTAAGGTCATGGAAACCGATCATTCGGTAAGCTCAAAAAAAGCTCTCAAGTTGAGGCTAAAATGGAGGGGATATTCCACGCTATCCTGAGAGTCCACCTCTACATCAAGACAAACTCTCCATGCGAAGATAGGAAGCAAATCTATTGACAGAGTTGCCGTGATATCAGTTTTGGAGTCCTCAAATAAGGTGGCAGCCCTGTCAATGTATTTGCTCCCTATCTTTGCATGGAGAGTTTGTCGTGATGTAGAGGTGGACTCTCAGGATAGCGTGGGATATCCCCTCCATTTTGGCCTCAACTTGAGAGCTTTTTTTGAGCTTGGGAGTTGATCTCAGAGAAAACCAGTGGCACCATCGTGTTTCTCGCGAACTTTTACGTAAGAATGATCAGTCAAATCGCAAACTCCTCACGCATGCAACATCTCCTTTATGCTTCAAAATTTTTAACAGTGAAGAGATGACCCATATTTTAATTTTTTTTCTTTTTTTTTTCTTTTTTTACAATTTTTCTCGTAGAGGAGCAAACCTTGCCGGAGCAATCAATGGTTGCGCGTGTTCACTCCCCGTTGAGCCGAGTCATTTCTCATCTCGCAGAGTTGCTCATCCTCTGGTCATCCGGGCAGACCCGCAGCAGGGTCCGCACCGAGTAAGAATCGCATACCTCCCGTACAATTCAACCGGCTCTTACGCGGTTTTGGATTCCGATCCGCGAACGGCGACACGCGAGGGAACGCTCGATGATTGATGGCTCTCGGACGGGACGGAACGCTCCGAGGAGATCCTCCGTTTTCATTTTCCGGGGTCGGGGCGGGGGCGGGGGAGGGGAACAAAGTGAACAAAGCTGAGGTGGCGGTGTAAACGCGTCCTTTGTTCGCGGCTCGGTTACATCATTATTGCATTGTGCTCGGCCTCATCCGCAGCCCCGCCGCCGCCGCCGCCGCCAAAAAAAGGCGCGAAGTAGGAGGAAGCGCCGGCCGCAAAGGAGAGCACTCGGAACTCGGCCTCGCACGCCTGCCAGATTGCGCCGTGTAGACATAGCTATAGACATAGCCATGACATAGCTACAGACATAGCTGCATCATAGTTACAAACAAAGCTATAGACATAGCTGCATCATAGTTACAAACAAAGCTATAGACATAGCTATCAGTGTTCGAAACTCACCTTTGAGTTTTAGGAGCCATGTGGCGCATCAAGCCCGATTTTTAGGCGCCACTGAAGATTTTTTAGGGGCCAAATTGACTTTTTGCCTATATATTACGGCGCGTTTAGTGAAAAGTTAGACACAAAATGTTTTCGTGACAGAACTAGAGTAGCTTGAGGAAGACAAAACTTGAGGAAGATAAAACTTGAGGAAGACAAAAGTACTTACAATGAAATCGTAAAGAATAGAAAAAGCACAAACAGTCGAAGAAGAAAAAGTAGAAATTTCGAATAATCACCTAATATGAAAATTCAGATTCTTAGGGAGCAATTTTTAATGGCCACGTTGGCGCAGAGCCTTCATTTTTAGGCGCCATGGCCGATTTTTTAGGCGCATTTGGCGCGTTGGCGCCTGTGAGTTTCGAACACTGAAATAGCTATAGAAAGAGCTTTAGACATGACAGTTAACAAAACTATAGAGATAGCCATAGCCAGAGCTGTAATCATGGCAAAAGACAAAGCTATAGGCAATAGGCATAGCTACGGACTCTCCAAGCCTTTAAGCGGCCGAGCAGCGTGATTGTTAAAATTTTGTGTTTGTCTCGTGGACATAGATGACATAGGTTAAAAGACGGAGCGTGATTGGGCGGCTATGTCTCATCGCTGCTTTGTCGTGCCTTTGTCGGGTAGAAAGAACGACATACTGTCGGAAAGTCAAGAGGTGCCTTTAGCGTGTCGTGAATTCCACCTGACAAAAGCACGACAAAGCAGCGACAAGACATAGCCGACCAATCAAGCTCCGCCGTTTAACGTACATGTCCATCCGATAAACACGAAATTTCAATAATCGGCCCGCTGAGAAGCCGTCCCGTGGTGATGAAAAACCGAGGGCAAGGATTTGAAGATGGACTTACCTGGAGATATTACCTTTCTTTTATAATAATTAATCACAGAAAAATACTTTTCTTCCCAAAATTCGAAATGGATCAGTTGATTCTGGTTTAGTGTCAGCGTTTTGATTTTGTAGACATAACCAAGAAACTTAGAAATAACCAAGAAACTTAGAAATAATTTGAGAAAAATTACAGAATCCTTAGGAGATTTGAAAACGGAAACTCATAACGGAGGAAGTTCCGGCTCAGGAGCCTGAAGCGATAAAAAACGACGTAAAATCTTGCTTATTGCAGGTTCAACATACGAAATCTGGAAGTTTTTGCTGCCTTCGTACATTTTACTGGGTCAAATCCGATCTTTATTGTCTCCATTTGACCAGGTGAAAAAGTTTTAGGGGGAAAAATATAGTTTTCAAATTCGAAAAATACAGCTATCCTTTTATTGATTATTAGTTTGAATAGTCAAATGTCATGGAATGAAATCGGATTCGTCCACTTCAAATTAGCTGTCGACAGGTCCGGAATACCTGGAGAACTCGGAATTGTCAGGGAATTTCATCAGGACAGGAAAATCAGGGAAAAGTAGGGAATTAATGAAAAAGACTATCTTGAAACTTGAGAAAACTTAAGCGCTGTCCGCACAAACAAACTGAGCCTCAATATTGTTCGAAGCTCAATCCTCGTAACTCAGAGGAATCACACTCAAAATATTGTAAAGAAAGGACTATTTTTTTCAAAAAAAAAATTGCAATTTTCCTTGATTGAAATCCTTAAGAAAAAAGTTTCATAATGTTTTTGGTCGTCGCAGTGATATTCTTGCCAAAAATCGTTCATTTTCACTTCTAAATACTTAAATTTTCCACGCGGAAAGTCACGGAATTCTAATTATTTCAACTAGGGGAAACCTGGAAAAGTGAGAGAATTTTTCCCGCCAAGTCTGCAGACGACCGAGTCTCACCCCTGATCAATAACGGAGATACGACCCTTCCAACAAAATAGCGACTGACGTCATTTACGAAGCTTTTGTCCCGCTCTGATTTTCCAACCCCCTGAAAAACGGGCACCCTTCCGTCTGGGGCGAAATTCGATGTTTTTTACCCGCTCAGCTTGGCAAGAAAGGCCAGGATGATTAATGGCAAGCGAAGATGATTCGAGTTGGACGAGATGATAAACTGTAAGGTCACAATTGTCATCCTTGCGTTATGTCGCCCAACAGTGGATGCGGCGCGATTTGACAAACGGTGCCGGCAAATAACCCATTTCTCATCCGGACCCGTCGAACGTGAAATATTTCCCGCTCGATTTGGCAACCTCGAGATAGCAAAGCTGTTAGCAAAGCTCCGTCCGTCTTCATTCTAATCCCTGCTTCTTCGAGGGGCAGAGAGCAACGGTGACAGATTCTTAGCTTTTTTTTAATAACACAAGGGAAGGAGCAGTAACTTTTGGCTGAATTTTTGCAACAATGGAAAGCGAAGAGGTTTGAAATATGTTTTTGGGTGTTTTGCTAGGGTTTATTTATTTTTTCCCCCTATAAGAGAACCGGGGCAAGGTTCCGTTCAAGGATTTGCGTCTTGCGTCTTCCGGCGAGGGGTGTCGGATGTTGGTAACCGGGATTAAATTGATTTCAAATGAGGCGTTTTCTACGTTCTTGCAACCTCAAATCTTTACCTTAAACCTTTTTTTTCCTACCACAGACGAGTTCTACCACAGCTAAAGCCAGGGACAAATGGACAACGTTAAGCAGAAAGTAGCCAAGCCACATTAGCCATTGCCAATTTTAATTGAGAAATTTAATTTCTTACATGAAAACGGTTGTGCGGATTTTTGTGCGAATTCCGGTGAATTTTCTGCATAGTGCGAAGCAAATTCCTCAACATTTTCAAAGGAATCCGCACGAACGTCCCCTAATGGAAAAATAAAGTGCCCAGTTAAATTTGGCAATAGTCGGTGTGGCTTGGTTCTTTTCTATTAGGCACGGTCTAAATAGACTGCATTTTACAATTTGGAACTATAAATTCTGGCTCTTCTGGAAAAACACTTATGCGCATAGGGACACTAATGGGGCATACGTTGTTTTTAAACCGGGCTAAAATTTATAGTTCCAAATTGCAAAATGTAGTCCAATCATCTCCGAAAGGCCGGTGCGTCGATGCCGAAAACTTCCAATTCGCGATGCCGTGGGCAGATTATAAACTTAGGTTACACTTAATCGGTAATTCTCAGCATCATGAAAGTGAATTCGTCTCGAAGTTTATACCGGGAACGCCTGCTTCACAGAACTTTTTCTTTTCTTCCACAATATTGTTTCCTGATTTCCGTGCCATGATTTGTCGCGCACGAGAGAGAGGGCACGCATTTTGTGACCCACTTGGCGTCTGACGCAGGGGTAATTAAATTTTTTGCGCGATACCACGTGTGACGCATAGTTAATCAAGTTTCAAGCGTTTCGATTTACAGACTTTCGAGCCTTGCCAAATTATACGAAAAGAAGCCTTACTCGAAAATCGCCGAAAATACGCGAACATTGGTGATAATCATTGGCGGATCCAGCAAATTGGCAACAATGTTTTCTCCATTTAAACCTATGGAAATGTATCGATTAATAGAGAGACCAGGTGCTCCGACAAGAATCGATTATTTGACATTGGTTTAAATGGAAGAAACCGGGGAAACCTGGTGTTGCCAAATTTCTGGATCCGCTTTTAGTGATTACTCCTGAGGATTTCGATGTAACATATACGTCATCAGTTTCCCTGTACATAAGTGTTTTTACGAATAAGCCAGAAATTTTAGAAACTATAATGTAGTCCAAATATGGCGCGGCTTTGCACAGGTCTTTTTATTATCGAATAATCGAGTTATTTGTAGGATCAGTTAAAGATTTAAGGGGCTCGGAGGACAAGACGCATAAGTGCAGTTTTTGAAAAAAACAGAGATATTAATGATTTTAAGTGAAACTAGTCTTACTGCATATTCTCTGAAAAATTTGCTCCCAAATTCCAATTTTTAAGCATCAAGAAGTCAGTCCGAACTTTCTTTCTGCCATAAGAGTCCATATATTCTCGAAATTTCAAACATATTTTTCTCTAGATGGCGAGAACTGCACTCATACGCCTTGTCCTCCAAAGCCCCTCAAATCTTGATTGATCTAAGGTTGATATTATGCTTTCCCACGGCAGAAATGTCGTTGAATTGTGTTTATTTTGCGTCAATGCCTCAGTTAACATTCGACGCAGGAACTTAGCTTCCGCTTAAATTTTATTATCGTTCGCTAATCCATAATCTGCAACCGTTTCATTGCGATTCTGCGAAGACTGACCTAAGGAATTCTTGAAAAAGGTTAAGGTGACATCTAGTCCGCTTTTTTCAGTTGGTTCCTCGGTAGTTGCATATTTGGATTTCATTTTGCAAAAAAGAACCAGGAGCATTCCAATGTTGCTAAGATTGTGCAACTTTATTTAACTTGCAAACATAAACTGATCATCCGAACAAGTTTTATCTTTACTCTCAATAAACTATAAACGCATGAAAAAAATAACCTTTGTAAATTTAATTTTTGACATGATTTCAGTAATGGTATTACTAAAAATGTAAGTTGCACAATCTCAGCAGCATTGGAATGCTTTTGGTTCCCTCTCGCAAAATGCAATCCATATGGCCCTGTCGAGATCGAGTTGGCATCATTGGTATGACCACAAGCAATTGCAATCGCATCGACAGGTGAGAAATTAGTGTCGGTACGCCAAAATAATCGCTACACGTAACGGCGCCCCTCTTGCCCCCGCACTTCTTCCACCCCTTCCAAAGTGACAATTGAGAGGATCGGCCGCGCCATTAATTTCATTCGGAATAGGGGATGCTGCGAGAAAGAATAATCTGTTACACCCTTCTCCAATTCGCTTTCATTATCTAGCTCACGGCGGTTTTCCTGTCACGATTGATTGGCTATGTTGCCCCTCGACATGGAATTCCATAAATTTCCCTCATGACTCCTCGCACGGATGAGGCAAATTCGAAAACAGTGCAAATACCCAGCATGTTCGAAAATTGATGTCCTTAGAGAGGAGAAGTGAATTGTTTAAGCTCCCCGACAGTGGGTCGTTAGGTCAGTTATAGATTGGATTCGTGCTTTAATGGGTGAAACTTATAGATTGGTAATTTATAATTGAGATTCGTATGAACAAGTTTTTACGTCTAATGTTGACTGAAATTTTGCCTTTTGGAATACATAGTTAATTTCATAATATACCGTATTTAAGCATTTTTAGATGAGAAAAATATATAGGAACCCTCCATCAGACGATAGGCGGCAATCGAAAACCTCTAATTTTGGAGGTATATCTCAATCGACTCTTCAAATCACCGTCTTGTTGACTATCGACCAACCCATTCAATACACTAGCCAATTTAATATTAACTTGACTGACGCACTTCTTATCCTAAGGCTCGACACTTCGACAGTCAAAACGTTGACAGCTGACAGTTGACAGTATTGTCTAGTGACAACCCGTTAGGAAATGTTGAATCCTCGAAAGTAAAATTTTTTACCACTGACGAGAAGGAATTTAAGTAGATAGTCCTCATCATTTTGTCCCTGAGCATTCCGTATTGTTTCTTCCACCTTAATTTTACCGGTGGCGTGTAAGAAGCAGCAATTGCAATGAATGTGTCACTGAAACAAGTATGAAATTAAAATGAATTACAGTATTTACCAAACAGTCGACTCAATCATCAATTTCTTATTCCCGCCTAAAATGTTACGTTTTCTGTTGTTATATTTTGACACAAAGACATTTTGATTGGGTCTTATAAACACTTATGCGTTCAGTTTCTTTTTGGAAGTCAAGTTGTCGTTTCTTTTTGCTGTACTCGTTCCAATTTTCCGATGAAGCCGTAGAAATCAGTACGGTTTGAGATGATGTCATTGAAATCAATGCCGATATGGCGCAGCCTATGAATCGGAAGGAAGTTGAAGCATCCGAGAAAGTAGCCCGGGCTGGGACACCAATTTTGGAGGAGGCGGCAAGCTATCAGCGTTGCTTCATTCCTCAGTTGATCACTTAAAATCGGACGTATTTCTGTCAAACGGAACTATGTGGATTGAGACGTGAGCTCTGAGACCCATAAGAGTACATACGTAACAGGGCTCACGTCTTAATGCACATAGTTCCGTTTGACAGAAATACGTCCAATTATAATCCCCCTTCCTGTTTCACAAATACGTGTTTCGTTCCAATCCTGTTTTATGGTGAATCTGTGCGTTAACTTTCAAAAATAACTTTGATAATATAAGGAACATAGCAGTGCGAGGTCTCCGAGACTTATTGTCCCTGGTTCGTTTCTTTAGAATTTACTTTTGATTAATCAGAAAATAATGTAATCTCTTAAAATGAGAAATTTCGATCGTGAATGAAATGACAACGCGACAACAGACGTAACGCATTCCAGACGGCAGAAATAGACGCAGATCGCAGGCGTAGATACCACTATTCAAACTCGTAGGAGCGCATATTGCCTACTCTATTGTTTGAAGGCGATTTAGTAGTTTTTATGCTCTGCTTGTGTCTGCGATTTATGACTTGGTCCTCTGAAATACTTATTTTGTGGACACGCCATTCTTACGATATTTGCTTCATTGAATCAATGTGATCCCTTAAAATGTAATATTTCGATTGTGACGAACTTAGAAGCTTCCGACCACCAGACTTAATGCATCCCGTACGGCAGAAATAGCTGTAAGCGTTGGATACTACTATTCGAACACTCTGGAGCGAATGTTGCCTACTGTATCAGTTGAAGGCGACTTAGTTTGTTCCGTGCCCTGCTGCCATCAAAAGCTCAATATCCAATATTTTCCACCACAAAAATCACTCCCCTGGAAATTTTTCCTTTCTTGGCGGAGACCTCCCTTTCTTGAGGACGGAAATAATGGACCACTAGACAAGGTACGAATTTAAGCAATCTGATACATGTTTCTTAACCAGAATTTCGCGTAGAACACGATTCACACTACGAAAATTACCGAAATCAACTTCTAACGAAGATATTAACGTTTTTATTTCGCACTGATTACGAGGAATTTGAACTGCCCGCTCACAAGAAACTCAAAGCTCTACGTGAGTCAAATCGCGCACTACAACGGTTTCAGCAAGCTTCTCAATCGAGCAATGTTCATTTTCCACCATGTGTTGTTCAAACTATTGGTAATTTGCTATAGCTGAGCCAAAGTGTCAAGATTGAAGTTGAAGATTTTTACATCGCAGAGACTGTCATGATAAACATTTAGGTATGTGAATCACGTAGAGCATTGAGTTTTCATGAGCGGGTGGTTTGAATTCACGCATCAAGAATCATTAAATATCTTCGGAAGGAGTTGATTTCGGTGATTTTCGTTGTGCGTATCGTGTTTTACGTGAAATTTTGGTTGAGAAACATGTATCAGAATGCTGAAATTCGTACCTTGTCTAGTGGTCCATTAGGAAAAATAATTAATATTTCAATTGAAAATTTTAATTTTTCACTATATTTCAAACATAAAATATCGGAGTGGCATCAGAGTAGTGGGCTCAAACGCCTGGCGGATGCCCGGATCACCAGCTGCGTCGCGGCGCCTCGATAATCGATTGATCCGCTCGGATGGCGAGCGCGACCGGGCTGACGATTTCCTACGGAATTGTTTTTGTTGAAATTCCACGACGTTGACGTTCGGCAGGCGAGTTCGTCGTCTTCCCGATCCACCTCCGGGATGACAGAAGAAATCGATAAATGGGTCGATCAATTCTTCACAGCGCCATTCCCGGTCTGAGTCCGGCAGTTTTCCATGATCACCGCGGAAAAGCCGCCTTTACACGATTCGAGCGGAAGATCACGAGAAAACCTCAAAAGATCAAAGCGCCTTCAATTGATAGAGTAGGCAACATGCGCTCTTGAGAGTTTAAATAGTGGTATCAACACTTAAGGCTTTGGCACACTCGATCGAACGATTGATAATTTGTAGATGTTACGTGGTTCCTTCAGAGTTTCCAAGCACCATATCACGCTGCGTTGTAGCACGTCAGGTGTTTGTGCGCAAAATTTAACCAACAAGATATATTTTGAAATACCTTAAAAGTTTGTCCCGAGTGAATTCTGCTAATCGGGAGGTAGAGTGATTTACGATACTCCCTCAAGACGTGTGGTCCGAGTTATTTTAAAGTGTTTCTTGCTCAAATGTGTCAAAAAATTGAACCAAAGTCTATGAAACCATGGTATGCATGACCGCGATGGATGACGTCATGCACTGTGTTCTTTGATGAGCGATATCTCCGTTCATACTGGATGTAGAGACTTAACGTTTAGACGGATCGTACAATTATTTTATTAATATGTATGCTTAAACCATCATAAAACGATTCTGCGCCTAGCGCCACTGATCCATCCCGTTGTCATTTCGCGAGACCTCCGTTGATCCGTTGAGCAATCGTTGAACCGCTCAGTCACATCGGTTCGGCATCGGTGTGGACATCGAGGATTCGCGATTCCGCTGTGAAAAAGAACGCAACTCCCACTGGAAACCCCACCTACTTACGCTCTTTTTCGCCAAACTAGGAACCCCGAAAAGAGGGACGATAAGCCAAACAACGCACCTGAATATTAATCCGCCTCCACCATTGTTCACCGCTTCGTGCGGCTATTTCTTAATCACCACGACCCGTAATTAAAAGGCAACACTAGCCGCAGTCGTTTACGCAACGTTGCCGATTAGTCCGGATAATGGTGGGAAATATATGCGAGAAAGTCGAGGACTTTGATGCGGGATGGCAGACTTTTTCGAGCACCGTTTGAAATTCGGATTCCGGCCTTTCATCTAATTTCCCGCCCTCCTGGTCTTCTCACCGTCTCGTTTTAAACGCTACTCGGTCATTGAGATTTCGTCAGTTCATTGTTTGAAACGCGGAGTGCCAAATCATTTCGTTAAACTCTCTGACTCCCCTGTTTTTGATGGGTCACTAGACCTTGTGAAAATAAATAAGCTTGGCTTGGCCTTATACCTTGCATACGAACTTTTAACTTGCCTTGCAGAAGCCTTAACTTGCAGTTGTATGCACGTTGGGTTAGGTTACGTTAAGTTAGGTTGGGGTAGGTTAGGATACGGTAGGTTAGGTTGAGTCACGATTGGTTGGGTTAGGTTAAGCTAGGTGCGTTTAGGTTGGGTTGGATTACTGGGGGAGGTTATTACATTTATTTGCCGTGAACAGATTTCCCCTGAAACTGTCTACCCATCGGTAATAGTTTTCTACCTATCGGGAGGAATGAAGAAAATATCGTCAGTTTGAACTTGCTTTCCACCATGAGGATCCATGTAATTTTCAGAGCCGGATTTAAGGGGTGGCCACATGGGCCGCGGCCTACGGCGGCAAATTTTCCAATTTTGTAAATGCAGGTGTAAAGAAAAATCGGATTCAGAAAAAAAAAAATTACGTACGAGAAAAGGTGACAAAATCTCTCATTTTCTGAGAGTATATCTCTAATTTTGTCGTATTTCTGTGATGCAATAGACAGCACCTTTAATTAGTCGAGTTAAGATTAATTGTAAGAGAGAAACCGAACATGGAATTTGGTCTGGAACGGCGCGGCGCAGATATAAGTCGATGATGACGAGAACTTGAGATGAAAAGGAGAAACCCTTGGCGCGGCGCGGTGGTCGGCATGTAACACATATTAGCGCCTACAAGACTGCATGGATACTTCACGCATTGCGTCAAAAGACAGTGCGGTCGCTGCGGTTAGCAGCGGGCGGCGTGAGCCGCATATCGCCTACGAGACTGCATGAATACTTCACGCATTGCGTCCAAACACAGTGCGTGCAGCAGCAGTCGCAACGCATATCGTATACAAGACTGCAGGAATACACAGTGCGGTCAGTGCGGCGCGGCGGCGGAAGTTAAAATTATTAAACCACATTTACGTTTGTTCTTTCATAATTTTTTCGTGTATTTCATATAAATGGAAGGCCTTGTCCACACAGAGGTAGGTTTACGGAACTTAACTTTCGCGCCAAGTTCCATGAACTTTTGCTGGTAGTGTTGACAGGGCTCTCGCAAAAACTGTGTCCAACACGAGTTAACGCGTCTCATGAACCCCTCCCCCTCCAGCATGTTCACTTGATGGTTTTTATTGATGTTTCAAAACAAATGAGAAAGCGGGCGGCAAAATACAGGCGGCCCATGGGCGGCAAGTAAGTAAATCCGGCCCTGGTAATTTCTAAACTTCAAACATGTATTTCTCGAAATAGCGAAAACTGCGCTTATGCGCCTTGTCCTCAGAGCCCTTCGATTCATTTTGCAATTCATCGATGGCATTGTGGCCGTGTTCCTGCATGGCGGAACATTCCAAAATGAAGTATGTTCTGTCGGCGAATCCCGGAGAGCTGAAGGTCTCCGAGAGGAGGCATGAATCGGTGGGGTATGAATTATCGATGGAAGTCGTCGGAAAAAGCCGGAGGCGCCGCGGTGAGTGGCCCAAAGCAGATCGGATTCCGTGAGACTCCGATGACTGGTGTCGTGTCCGGTCTTGCCCGGTCGTCCGGACTCCGCAGGAGCAATTACAGTTATCGCAAGTCGCCTTGTGCCCCGCCGCACAGTGGATTGAGCTATTCTGCCGTGCTACGCATAGAACACCGTAAATCCATCAAGATCTCCCCTCTTTTTTCGGAACTTAACACTTCATAAAATGTTTTACCAATGCACCTCAAATTTTCAGGTTAAGTTCTTAATAATAAATTTGTGGGAGCATTCTGTAAAAACATTGTCCCAAGGCGCACTAGTTTTTTTGCTATGATCTATTGTTTAAAAAAATGTAAAATGCACCGGAAAAAAAACATATTGGATCTAGAGTCCAGACTCTTAAAAATATCGACAAGTAAAAGTACTCTTGATTCAATCAGAATCCAGCTTAAATCAAGAACCAAGCCTCTTAATTTGAGCGGATTTCCTTTTGATTCAAGCAAAAATCCGATCGAATCAAGAGTATTTTTTCTTGTCAATGTTTTCAAGAGTTTGGACTCTAGATCCAATGTGTTTTTTTTTCCAGGGTGGCGCTAACGGCGTTTTTGCGTTGTACAGCAGTGAGGAAGTCGGACATGAAATTTTTGACGAAGATTGCAAAATTTACGTTTATCTCGTCACAATTTTAATTTAAAGCAATGCTTTATAGACGCTATTAGTGCAACGTCACAGAAAAGCGATATATATCGATTTTTTCGCACTGGTAGCATTGAAAGAGGTTATGCCAATTATTGTTTGGATCCAATTCGATATAATGGAGAATCCCTATGATGACGTCGCCACTAATAGCGTCTATACGGATAATTTTACGAGGAAACTAATGAAATTACTTTTGAAACATCAACATTTTATATCAATGAAGATGTACGCACTGGAAAAAAAAAACACATTGTATCTAGAGTCCAGACTCTTGAAAACATAGACAAGAAAAAGGACTCTTGATTCAATCAGATTTAAGCTTAAATCAAGAAGCAAGCCTCTTAATTTGAGCGGATTTCCTTTTGATTTAAGCTTAAATCTGATCGAATCAAGAGTATTTTTTCTTGTCGATGTTTTCAAGAGTCTGGATTCTAGATCCAATGTGTTTTTTTTTTTTTTTTTTTTTTTTTTTTTTTTTTTTTTTTTTTTTTCCAGTGCGCTTTTAAAGTTTTTAAATCGGGTCCGACCTCTCCTATTGACTCGATCCACTGTGCGACGCGGCGCGGACAAGGTGGGAGATCGGACTGTGTGTCCGCGGCGCCGCCGTCGAAGAATCGGATCGGAAGGAGAAGAATAGCCAAGAAATATCGACGCGGATCGGCCTTCTCTCGCGACGCCATGAATCGGTCACTCGGACGGGAGTCTCGGTGTTGTCGGACGTCCACTTGACGTCATCGATCGGAAATTGTTTATCCAGGGAAGAAACATAATGGTAGGATAGTGCTGGGCCGCACACTGTTCTACGGGGAAATCAAGGCAAAAAATTTTGCAAAAACTAGATTCAGAAAATTTAATGTGATTCAAATTCAAATATGATGTGGATTGCATTTTGCAGAAAGGAAACAGGAGCATTACAATATTGCCAAGATTGTGCAGCTCCTTTTGTCTTGGAAGGAATACCTATTTATCTCTAAACAGTTTCTATTTAACTCGCTAAAAACTGTAAATTTAGGACAAAACTTACCATGTAAATTTCACATTATTTCAGGATATAAATCGTTATATTTAGCAACATTGCAATGCTCCTGGTTCCTTTTTGCAAAATGCAATCCATGTCATCCACCGATGTATGGCACCTTCAAGGGTGCCTCTACGACTAATCAAGGGTGCCTTGATAAAGACATCTGCGTTGTTTTTATCCGGATGCGGGAGACAGGAATGTGGGGCATTTGCTTGAGATACAGTCAGCCTTTATGATTGCCTCATCTAATACTTTGTTTTATTTTTTGTTTCAGGTGAGTACTATCTTTTTTTCACCCTGAGGAATATTTCTCTTTGAACAGTAAGTTACTATTTGCATCCTTTTTAAATGACGTAGACTCCACTCAATCCCAAGATAAAGCATCGACAAAAAAATGAAATGGTTCTTGAGTCAGGGCTGTAGCTTATCATAAAAATCGATCAGTGTTGGCCTGGTTACTTATCGTGTTTTGACGTTTGATGCTTGTAGAACAGCTTAAAATAATAAGATCTATCCAAACAGCAACTCTCATCGTTCAATATTAACCGAGCTATCGCGTTTTGAAAAATTCGGTGTATGACGTCATCCACCGCGGTAGTAACACTCTCGATTTCTTCCACACTGCTTTCATCAGAGTTTCACGTTGAGCAACCACTACAAATGTGTATCTCACTAACTGATGAAAGCAAGGTGGAAGAAACCAAGGGTGTCACTACCGCAGTGAATGACGTCATAAATCGAATTTTTCAAAGCGCTATGCTTCTGTCAATATTGACCGTAAAATACTGCTGGTTGGATAGAACTTATCTTTTAGCTGATCAACAAAAACTAAGCACCGAAATACGATTCTGAAACCAGCGCAACTGACGTATTGGAGCATCATTGTGTGAATGAGTTCTGGATGCACTCCGCCGCTCTGCCATCGGGAAAGAGATGCTTGTATAAATGCATGATACGGCAACTTTGAGCTAATGAACGTCTAATGAACGGCCCAAGAGGAAGACAGGAGAGTGGAAGAGGGGCTGTTCACGCAAAGGCAGCAAAGGCAGTCTTCCACAAATTCCGATGATCATCGAGCACCAATCGACACGACGCGGACGCCATGTCGATGGTCAACGTGTAATGAAGACGCGCCCTCGCCCCGGGGCATCTCCGCGAGTACTTCGCTCCCAACAATAACTTGTTTTCACGCCTTTGCGGCTCATCATCGTCTGATGGTTTTTTGAGGAAAAATTATTCAACTCCGATAGGATAGCTCCGTGTTTTGATGAAAGGAATCAATCATCTTCGAGTTGGAACTGCGCAAAAAAAGTCTCAAGTTTCCTCCCTTGATGAGCCTCAATGTACGAAATAATTACTCTGCGTGCTAAGAAAAAACGCCGTATGAACATTCGAGCACTAAAAAAAAAAAACACATTGGATCTAGAGTCCAGACTCTTAAAAACATCGACAAAAAAAATACTCTTGATTCAATCAGATTCAAGCTTAAATCGAGAACCAAGCCTCCTAATTTGAGCGGATTTCCTTTTGATTTAAGCTTACATCTGATTAAATCATGAGTCCTTTATCATGTCAATTTTTTCAAGAGTCTTGACTCTAGATCCAATGTGTTTTTTTCCAGTGTAAGAAATAATTATTCTGCCGTGCTAAGGAAAAACGCCGTATGAACGTTCGAGAGTTGCCAAATTGCCTCCGATGAAATGTTTATTATTGAGAAAAGTTATCAATATTTTTCCGTGACATTTTTAGACTATTTAGATTTAATTACGAACGAAATTCCCAGTAAAATCGAAAGAAAAATGTTTACAAAAATTCGTGATTCATCAAAGGAAACGCCTAAAGGCTCACACGGCGTTTTTCCTTAGCACGACAGTATTGCGGTACTTATTTGTTCAGATTGTTTTTATTTCCCCTTTGGGGAGAGGAAGGATTGTTTTAATGAAAGATAGATGACGTCATCGCTTAGATTTTCAATTTTAATGAATTCCTCAGTTCGTCGTCTCCTTCCTGGAAGAACGTAACTACGTTTCAATGTTGCCAAATTTCCACTTGTTAAATGCATTTTTACTATGAGAATCTTGCGCATTCTTCGTGGCGAGGCGTGAATGATCGATCATCGATATTTCCTCATGTGAAGCAATAGCAAAGAATCAATTATTAAGGTGTTCGTTACAAATAACCTGTTAATCGATCCTTTTCTATAGGTTTAGATGGCCAATCAATTGATACATCACATAGCACGTCACGCCACTGGCATTCGTAACTGAAAATTTCACCGATACTTCTTGAGATATCATCCAAAAATCAGAATTTTGTTGTCAAAAGCACAGGTACATTCGTGTAAAAATGGAATCATTTCGGTGAATTTTGCAACGTTGGAATGAAGTTACGTTCCTTCGTCCGAGTAACGACGAATTGGATGCAAAGGGCAGTAAGAAGATCTAATTATTTTAAGCCGGGTAATTATAACGCTGAACAACGTGCGGTAATTTATTCCAAGAAATTTGTGTGGATTATAACCCAAATATCCGTATAGCACCGCGTTCTGGTGCAATGATTAATTGACGAAAAAATTACGCGAATAATCAACGAAAAATCGATCAGCACCATTAGTAATTAACTCACCTCTTTTTTAATTTTTCAAATCGGTGATTTATTACTTAAAAACCCCCAAGAACTCATTAAACTTCTCATCTCGTGGGTGTATCCGCTTCAAGTTTCTTCAGCATGAACAAACACGTAATATTTTCTTCCTTGTCACAATACAATCCTCTCTTAAGACGTTTAGTTTTAATATTCTCAGTCTGATTTTTGTTTTATGGGCCTGGTAGTTCTCGTCAAAGCAGAAGGTTTCCAATGTCAGTCAGGGAGAGATGGTATCGCTGATACCAAATTAGCTTATGCTCAATAGGTCACGCACTGCTAAAGTAAATTCTGCATAAAACGTACGAGCCCATAAAACTCTCGTACTATGATAACCCACTTTTTCAAATCGTCTTATCTGAATTTTTAACTGAGCCTTAGTTTATTAGATATCTTATGTCTCTAAAGTCACATCTAAACACAAATTTGGACTTTTTAAATCATGTAGGTTAAAGCGGCTTGAACTTTTCCCTCTAAAATCTGCACACGAATTAATATTCGTTTATGCGTTCCTTGAGTCAAATCCTGTGCGAATATCTTCCTTGGGTAACGAGTTCTTATACTGTGGGCGTTTTTCGGGGGATTTTATCTTTTACCATCGGTTGAAAAATGATGTAATTTTCGTGTTAAATTGCAGCAAGAGTCCGGTTTTATTGTAGGCACATTCTTCTAGAATTGATTGTTGGTAATCAATATTTTTTTTCGATTATAATTAATTACTCTCAGTATGTATGCACATGTGCCTTACCAGGAAACGGCCATGAGCTATCAGTACGACGCCCAGAGGCTCATGCTTGCATTATAAATGGATCTCGCAGAGCAGATACGCATTCTCTTACATTGAAAATTTTGGCAAAAACACTCAGCTGCTAGTACACTTCAATATGGAAGTACGAGGTTTTTCAATGTTATAATTGTAGATATGGATCGCATTCGTCTATTAATTGAATGCGGTCCAAAGACTCCTGTTTGTTTCTTTGATGGTGGAGATTCTCAAGTCCGTTTTTACGTTTTGTTACGCAAGCTTTCAAGGAACTTTTTTTTCTTTTTTTCTTTTTTTTTATTGTAAATTAACAATTGAACAAATTTACATACTCATTTCTAGACTGCTTTAGTTTTTACAAATTTGTTTTTAACATGAAATAATCAAATATAACTAATGGCTCCACTAAGATTTTAAGACGCTGAAGATTTTACTTATTTTGCTACCTTTAAATTGCTATTGTGAAGGGTAATTAAGCGTTAAGTCATCGAGGAAATTTTTGAAGATTTTGAAGTAGAAATTTGGGGCAAGGTATAGAAAGACGGAAAAAATATTGTAACCATGGTAAATGGGGGAAAACTTACAATTATGGGACAACTATGTACATACATAAGGAGCTGGATCTCGAATTCTATTTCAAACTTCATAAGTTATATATCGTAAATGTTGTGACAATAAAGAACTGACAGGTTGAATTTTGAAAACGCTTCATAAAATTGCTGGGAAAGTCCCTTTTTCAGATGAGTCCTCTGAAGAAGGTTTATTGTTGTTCTTATACAATTTCTTCATCGTTTTTTTTTTGTCGACATGAATATAAAATTTTTCTTTATTCATCCTTTTGCTATCCTTTATTTTGCGAAAAGAAACGTTTTTTTTAACAAGTTTCTTCTATGCGAAGTTGAATTGAGGAGTCGAGATGTAGTCGCTCCGGCAAAATGACGAGGCACTCCGTGGCAAATGGCTGAAACTAGCGCGATACTGGAAAATTAAGCAAGGTCACACTTAATCTCTCCCAAAACAGGCTACGTCCTTTGAGAATTAGGAGGATAAGAGCCAGAAAAACGACATTCTGACAGTGCAGAAAACGCGGCTCTTCGTTGCCAAATTGTTCCCAAGAAACTGGCATTACCAAGTTAGTTAAAACCCCATGCATGTTTACAAGGTTTCCATTGAAGCTTCATTTTTCTTGGTTCAGTTATACTTGGGTTTTTTTATTAAAGGGAAAATTTTTCTAAGAGTTGCCGTAAGGATGGGAAAATATTAAAAATTTATTGAGAAAATTATTGAAATTTTCTTCTTTTTTATCTCTTGATATTTCAAGTTTATATACGACAAGACTAGATATTTTGGAAAAGTAATGGTTCCATAAAATTTAAGGCAAATAACTCACTTGCTCTTCTTGATGATATTGGAAAAAGAATGATGAAAATAATTAATCCTTCCAGAAATATGGACATTTCGTCGAACACTTTCATATATTTCTAAACTTCACACAATATTCCAAATAAAATGTCACGATTTTATTTTTCATAAAATTGTGTCACCCTGACATTTTTCACCTTGCCAACCTGAAAGCAAAATACCTGGAAAGAAACCAGGTTTCAGTGCTATCTGGAGTCGGCACACCACCGCCGGCTGGCGACGCTACTCTGTCGTCCTAAGGAAGAACGTCGTATGTATATTCGAGAGTTGCCAAATTTTCTCCAATAAAATATTTGTTTTCGAGGATCGTCATGAATATTTTCTCTTGAAATTTCGAGATAATTTAGATCTAATAGGGGATGAAATTCTATGAAAAATTGAAGGGAAAATGCTCACAGATTCCCCAAAAAATCTTATTATAACAAAGGAAATTTGGCAACGTCTGGTGGCTTATACGACGTTCTTTCTCAGCACGGCGCACAGTGGATCGAGTCAATCAGAGAGGTCGGACACGAAATTGTCAACTAAACTTGCAAGATTTGATGTTCAATTCGTCAAATTTTAAATAAGGGGTGTTTCTAGGAGAAAATTTTACGAGTAAACCCATGGAACCACTTTGAAAACCTCCAAGTAATTTTTAAACGGAGTTATGAGCTTTTAAAGTTACCAAAGTGTCTGATCTCTCTTCTATTGGCTCAATCCATTGTGCGGCGCTACTCTGCAAGGCTCCGCGCAATTATTTGCTCGTGAACTTTCAGGTTTAGCTCGTAGGTAAATTTAAAGAACAATAACCGTTCATTTGCGGATCGGGGGAAAGCCCTGCATGTGTGCTACAGCGGGGAACAATGCTCCCGTAACGACTTTAAAATTGCCGAGGCTGGGTCTCAGGTCCCACGCCTCGAAGGGACTCCCGCCTCCGCCTTAGCTTTAAGGCGTAAGGAACCGAAAGCTCTCAAAGCTCCGCTTCCATGCTTGGGTTCCCCGCCGAGAAAAACGCGTTAAACGAAGCGAGAGTTGCTCAATTAGGGGCTTCACTCGTGTAACTAGAGAGAAACGTGCATCTATGACTAAACTCCGAAAACATGTGCATCCATTGCAACTCTTAAAAATTTCCCCGCAATGTTCTTTTTCTGAGGGATAACACATTGACGGTGAATCTACCAGATCTCGTATCTCGGTTTGCGATGTTGTAGGCTTCCTCACTGAAAAAAAAAATATGGTAGATTTTACCATACTCTGACTCAGTGATACGAGTGTCGTAATAAAAACCAGATTCTGTGGTGACGTTTACTGTGTGATGATGAGTATCACTAGATTTCTGGTGAATATTTATAAGTAATGGTGAGTATAAGTAAGATTTATGGTGAATATTTCTGGTAATATTATTCTGGTAATTTTCACTAAGTATCACTGAGTTCGCAACAATAGTAGAGTGAATTTCGCTCCTTCCTATAATCACTCCGGTCCTAAATTAAATTCCGTGGACAGGGCCGGATTTTCCTACTTGCCGCCCATGGGCCGCCATGAAAACCATCAAGTGAACGTGCCAGCGGGGGAGGGGTGCATAAGACGCGTTTACTCGTGTTGCACACATTTTTTGGGAAAGACCTGTCAACTCTACTAGCAAAAGGTCACGGAGCTTTGCGCGAAAGTCAAGTTTTGTAAACCTATCTCTAATGGACAAGGCCCTCCATTCATACGAAATGAACGAACAAATTATGAAAGAACAAACACAGAATTCAGTTTAATGATTTTAACTTCCGCCGCCGCGCCGCGCGCACCGTGTTTGGCGCAATGCGTTAAGTATTCATGCATTCTTGTAGGCGCTATCTGTTTCACGCTGACCACAATAACCGTACTGTGTTTGATGCAATGAGTGAAGTATCCGTGCAGTCTTGTAGGCGCTAATATGTGTTACATGCCGATTGCCGCGCCGAGGGCTTCTCCTTTTCATCTCAAGTCCTCGTCATCATTTCTTCCTAAGTCGCGCTGTTCCAGGCCAAATTGTATGTTTGGTCTCTCTCTTAACTCGCCTATTAAAGGTGCTGTCTCTTGTATCACTGAAAGACGACAAAATTAGAAATTACTATACGCTCAGGAAATGAGAGATTTTGTAGCCTTTTCTCGTTTGTAATTTTTTTTTTCGAAATTCGATTTTTTTTTATACGTACATTTAAAAAAATTGCATAATTTGCCGCCCCCTAGATTTGCCGCCATGGGCCGCGGCCCATGTGGCCACCCCCTTAATCCGGCCCTGTCCGTGGAGTGAAATGCACTCTGGATTCCACTCCAAGATTTTCAACAGATTATCGAGGTTCAAGTCATCGGGCTCCGAAGACTGCACTTTAAATCAAACACAACTCCTCTTTCTCTCGCTTAGTTCACAAATCTCGAAAGAGCATGACCCCTTGCAGGACCCCAAACTTGTAGCATTTGAATAATACTGCCTTGTTGTATAAAAACGCCGTATGCACATTCGAGAGTTGCCAAATTTAATCCTGTCAAATATTTATTCTTTAGGAAAGTTATGAATATTTTGCCTTGGACTTTTCAGATAATTCATTTCGAATCGCGAATAAAATGCGCTGAAAAATTTCTGGAAATATACGCTTAGATTTCTCTGGAAATTCGTATTTTAACAGAGGAAATTTGGCAACGTCTGGTGGTTTGTACGGCGTTTTTCCTTAGCATGGCAGATTGCGCTCACGAGAAGAGCGACAATAACTCCCTCTCCAGCTGGGTCGATTATCGAATCGCTTCTATCGACCATCATCGATTAATCCCTATCTTAGCAATGCTTTTTATCGATGGAATTCATTCGACAACGATTAAAGAATCGGGTCCGCGCGGACAGGAGGACAGCAGCGCTCGGGTCCTGATCTACGGCTTGGAAATGGTAATTAACGAGAGACACACACATTACTCTCCGACGAAAATACGTAGTGCCCGGGCCGAAATGGACGTATTTAAATTAAAAGGAAGTAAATAGTACGCGAACCCTCCTGCACATAGTTCGTTTTATATAAACTTACAAATGTGAGTCAGGAAGCGAAAGGCCAGTCCCATACCGAGGTACGGGGCTCTGTGAAATATTATGGATGCATGCGGATCGGCTGTGGATCTGATTCCGAGAGGCTTGCCGGATGGTGGCTTAATATCAGTAATGTACAGGGAATAGTTCCGTCAAATACTCCTTAACTAATTGAAAATAAAACTAAAAAATAAAGCTTATTATAATCTGAAAGAATTTTTTGAGGAACCTGTTTAATTTCATTTTGCTTAAATTGTTGTAATTGTTGTATAAAATGTAAATTTGACTTGTGCCAGAGCTGTTTACTATAGGCTGTATGCATCAATAAATTCTATATATCTATCTATCTACCTAAGAGTAGTATAACATTTTTTGAATTTTTAATTTATCTCATTAAGAATACGAACTGATCCAACTGGATGTCAGTAGCTCAGAGGATCGTAACTAACATAAATGGAGACATCGAGTCATGTACATTCTCAATATGACTTTACATATACCTCAATGCTACCCCCCCCCCCCCCCAAAAAAAAAAAAAAAAACGAAAAACGAAAAACGATCTTGCGCTGATTTTGGTAACTTCTCGTTACCTCTGTTTCGTTTAGGTGCCACTGGTAGAGCTCATATCGACAGTGAAAGTCGGCAATCACATAACTCGTTTGCGGTGTCTGAAAATCTCCGCCTCTACGTCATTTTCTTAAAGGAGAACAAATTGGCATTATTTCTTGAAGTTTTTGCAGAATTTTCTTCGCATTGAGAAGAAAAATCATGGCAATTTTAAAGAATTGCTGTTGAGTAGTTTTGCCATTTAAAAAATAAAGTATGACAGGAAGTCTACAACGTCGCAAACCGAGTTATGTGATTGCCGACTTGCACCGTCGATATTCTTCGCACTCGCACTTCTAAGCATGTGGTTTGGTGCTGCGATAAAGAGCGTTGAGAAGCTAACGCCCTGTTTTTGACCTTCGCGCTAGGATTTCAATTATGCCAACTGTGACTCTTGTAGACTATTCCAATCTTGGTGGTCTATGAATTGTTTGAGCGTGTGATCGTATTTGCTCGCTTTTTCAAAAGAATCAGGTGAAACTTGATTGTTAAAATTGATGATTAAAACAATACGATTCTAGTAATGCCTCTAACATTTCTTCCTTCTGCTGAGGCTAACCAAGACTCGTACAGACTAAATTACATGGTTTATTCAGTTTGAAAAGTATGCTCACTCTTTTTTTTCTTTTTTTTAAAAATTGAATTGAATATTTCTACTCGCGCAGAAATTAATATTCTTAAATTAATAGTTTCACTGAGGATTACATTACAATACCTAGGGCAGGGTATTAAGGGAGGTATCTACAGCATGGAACATAAGGTAGGTTTTACTTTACAATAATATGGACGCGACACACAAATGCTGATTGAATTGATGCATTTAATTATACCGTATTTCCTTCATTATAATCCTAATCTTACCTAAATGCTCACAGTGGCAACATTTTATGGTTTTGTGGGCAAACAAGCGAGTCAGAAAACAATTTCTTCATCATATCGGTGAATTATGGCCGAGTGCCAGTCTTGAATTGTTGAACCAAGAACAAGAGCTTGATGGACCGAATCTGAAAGCTGCGTTTTATAACGACCCGCAGTTTTTGTCTCTCTACCGTCCACTCTCCTCCTCCTTCATAATACAGAGAAAAATGTATCGCCACTCTGCGCATGAAGAGTTTTTGATGCTATTCTACCGAGACAAAAACAAACCGAAAATTCGCCAAACGGCAGAATCTTTGAGCTCCTTGAAAGAACTCATACGGACATGTCAGAGTTCAGTGTAGACATTCTGATACTACTAGATACTGCTAAGTCTAAGACACCTGCAAATTCTCTATTACTGTAATTTTTAAAGGATGCCTGGAAAGATCTCGTTTATTTTTGCCTATCTTTGAGATGACCACCGCAAAGCGGTTTAGTAATAGGTGCAACGGACCAATTCGTCGTCCAAAATTTCTCGCTTTTCTTTTAAGCTTTCATGTAGCTCCCCAGCTCCGGATCCAGATTCTTTCCTCGAGTGTCACTCGCCGCTTTAATCTGCGTGACGTGTCCGGTGACGTCACAAGATCGGGCTCCAGATCATGGTCGAGGACCTGCGAGCCTGCTAAGAGCATTAGCGAATTTTAAACGAGCCCAAACAAAACCGCGTTCATTCAACGGAAATGCCTATTTGTAAACGCGTTTTGTACATAGTGCGGTTATAATGCCTCCAAATCCGTCCTGGTTCCGAATCCGCGGCAGGTCAGTCACTCCTCGGTGCCCGGTCTTCCTCGTCCGACGTTGCCAAAATCATCGTTAATGACCCCTTTCTGCCGTGCTAAGGAAAACGCCGTATGACCATCCAAAAGTTGCCAAATTTCCGTTGATAAAATGTTTATTTTGAAGAATGCTGTAAATATCCTTCCTTGAAATTTTCAGGAAATTCGGGTGAAATTGCGAACAAAATTATCTGACAAATTGGAGGATAAATATCACAAATTTCCCGAAAATTCGTGAGTTACTAAAGGACATTTGGCAACGCCTGAAGACTCATACGGCGTTTTTCCTTAGCACGGCGGCTTTCAGATGGTGTTTTGCGTGATTCCACGGCGAGCCGGCAACGGTGCTCCGAATCAGTCTTCGGAGCCGGTAGTAATTTACCCGCAGTTATTGCACCAGCACACAGTGGGATGAGGCGTTTAGAGAGGCCGGACATGAAATTTGTTACTATAACTGCAAATTTTGATGTTTATATGGTTATTTTAACGAGTGGTTTTCACAGAAATTTTTACGAGAAAACCGACGAATCAACTTTTTCGCTTCCTTGTTTCATATTTAGCAAGATGTAAGCTATTACATTCGGACAGAATGTCTACGTGCTGTCCGAACTCTCATATTGACTCGCTTCACTGTGCGACAACGGCAGCCTGGCCGCAACTCCACTAATTTCACCCGTATCAGCCGCATTTTACGCATACATCGTTGTCCATTTTAGATTAGGCGCTTACCGAAAAAAAACGAAAATAAAATACGCTGAATTCTTAGTGTGGTGATTTTAGTGAGTTTTTTGGTCAGGAGTGAGTTGGGAAAGGAAATCAAAGTTATCTCTATCTTCGGTTCAGATCACCAGATTCGTTGGTATACTAAACACGAGTATAAACACATTGATTATACCTGGATTATAGTGGGCAAGGAAGCCCGTAGATTTTTTGGATGATTTAATCAAAATCATCTTAAGTACATCAAACTTCGCCTGATTTTCTGATCTTTTATTTCTTTAACAGAGACCTGAACTCCGGAATGTCTTTTAACCGTCCATGAATTTACTCTAAGATTATGAAGAATTTATTCAAAAATTTCAAGTTGCAGTCAGAGAAAATTAGGTAACGAATGTAGTGAGACTAATTCCGGTTAAATCTGTCCATTTTATCCCTCGCAATTTTTACGAACATCCTACCCCCTTCCTTTTCCCGTTGATCATGGGTTCCTTTGATCGCATAAAAATGCTCCATCTTCAGATGAAATTCACTGAATTATTTCTCTTAGTTCCCATTCACGGTTTGCTGTATATCTCCATTGACCGTGATGCTTGGAAACACGACGCGACGGAGTCTCCTTGTCCGTCTGCCCAGAGCGTGTTTTGAAACTAGAATAACCGGCCGCTTTGAAACACTGACCGGTCGTAGGGAAAACTCTAAAGAACCGAGTGCTAGACAGAACGCTGAGGATGACATTAAAGGGTAAAATTAAAGGGAGGAAAGTAGAAAGTTAGGTCCAAGAATGAAGGCGAAAATCCAGTGGCGAGGGGTGAATATATCGATTATCGATACTTCCCCATTTGAAGCTATGGTAAAAAATCGATTATTAAGGTGTTCGCTGCGAAAACCCTGATTATCGATCCTTTTCCATAGGTTTAAATGGTAGATCAATCGACATATCGCAAAGCACGCCACGCCATCGCGAAAATCGAGTTGTGAATAGATGGAGTCCAAGCCGGCGGCAGATGTGGGCATCACTCTTGCCACATCACAAGAAAATACCCATGAGTTACAGGAAACAGTTGGGTTGAATAGATCTCTGGAAAATCGCAAAAAATAATATGAAATCAGGGCTAACTTTTTCAAAATTATTTATTTGCCATATAGCAATGCTTTGTATATAATATTCTAATTCGAATCGGATAAATAATTGAACATAATAATGTCTCCACGAGACAAGTTTTGTGTGCTCTCTAGCGCTAATAATTTTTCAACAAGAATTAAACTTGACTTGCTGTTGTAAATATAAACCTTAGATCATTACTTAGAAGTGATGGCGAGCGGTATCTTTCTATTTGAATTTGACGCTCAAATCGACGCTCCAACTCCTATCGGCAAACTTGAAAGAAGGAATTCAAAATAACAGTGAAGAATACTTAGAATTATAATTGATTGAAAGATTAATTTGAGTCACAGTATTGAATATGCTTCTTTTTAGATCATGTGCAGATAAAGGTGAAGTAATAACCAAAATGTTGTATTACTATGGAAAGTAGAGCTCAAAGTGATATAAAATTTCGGTGAATTCTTGTTCTTGTCCGTTATTTTTTCTCTTGGTTAAAGTAATCAAATCTTTCGGTTGGAAAACTTCATACCCGTAAAGATTTGGTACAGACCTAGGTCATACCTGTGCCTCTCAGTTAATAGTCTATTGCGCCAGCCACTCGCAAGTTCCAACTGATAATCTGAAATAATCCGGCTGACAGAAAATTATCCTACACTAACTTACGAAAATATGTTTAGTTTTAGTGCAAAACTCAGTGGAATGGCTGTGGAATAAGTAACCATGAAAACGATCATTCGTCTACCTTTTCCAATAGTTTGTAATGCCTATTTGTGGAGCGAATGTATGATTTTCTCGATGTTAAAAGAGAAAATAAGATGTCATCGCCGAAGTGGCAACAGCTCTCAACATCCCCTAATGTACTTCTCGGGCAGCAAACAGCATACTCCCGTATGAAATTCAGCATTTGAGGGGCGGCGAAAGGGGCTTTAGAAAAAATTGAGATGAAGTACAAGCGTGAGTCCTTATTCATTTACTCTCCGCTCCCCGGCAGAAAGAAAACTACTCCAACTCGGATTCGTAAGTTTCAAAGACGCTGCGCCAATATTTACGAGAGCTTATAAAAACTTTGGCGTCTTATTCCCCCTCAAACCATGAACTTAGCGCTAGATTCATTGGGAGTGTAAATAACCATTGCGGCCCTTGATTAACAGGTCCTCCCTCTCCCCCGCCCCCCCTCTGTCCGTTGCAAGTATCCGCGCCCGTATCAACAGCTGGTGCATTCGCTCGGGAAATATACTTTCCCACGCGGTTTTCAGTCGGACGCCCGTTTTTTGTTCGCCGGCCACGTTTTTCAGATGCGGATTTGCTGCGAGTATCATGCCGTATTTCACACGATCAAATGGACGGGTTAATAGAAACGAACCAAGCCGCATTAAGTACGAACCGAGAAATAGAGCTTTGAAATTGTATTCCTCCATGAGATTCAATGTTAAGGGCATTCGGACACCACATTAAGCAGAAAGGAACCAAGCCACATCAGCTATTGCCAAATGGACGTATTTCTGTCAAACGGAACTAAGCGTCATCATGATAAGAAGGTAGAGGGGGGCTTGGATTGGCGGCGGAACCAGGCGTCGGGCTCATTCGTTCCTATACTCGCAATGCTTTTCCATGGCGCTTAGTTCCGTTTGACAGAACGCGCTATCCGGGATTCTAAATTCCTCATAAGGAACTCAAATTGGCGCTTAGTTCCGTTTGACGGAAATACGTCCAAATTTAACAAGGCACTTTAGTTTTCTGTACTAAAACGGTTGTGCAGATTTTTGTGCAAACTTCAGTGAATTTTTTGCATCGTACGAAGCGAATTCCTTAAAGTTTTCAAATAAGGAATCCGCACAAACGTTCTCTTGTAAAGAATTAAATTACCCGGTTAAATTTGGCAATAGCTGACTTGGCTTGGTTCCTTTCTGCTAAACACGGTCCATCAATGCATACTTTTATGTTGAAAATATTTTTCCTCGGTTGTGAAATTTTGAACGAGGAAAAAAATGAAAAAAAGAAAAAAGGTACCAGCTGAATTTAAAACTGCCCCAAGCTCATTTTTTTCGAAATGCGACTCTGAGCGTTTTTATGAAACTCGATGCAATTCTCCCCGTGACTCTCGAGCTTCGAACACATTTGGACGTCTTTCTGCCAAACGGAACTATGTGCATTAAGACATGATCTCTGAGACCCATAAGAATACATGCATAACAGGGCTCTCGTCATAATGAACATAGTGACGTTTGGCAGAAATGCGCTCATTTAGCCCTCGAATCACACATATCACTTAAGTCCTTCGTGCGTATAACCTTTAATTTCCATTCATACAACTTGCAAGGCATACTGTTATACCGGGAGCAGATAAAGGTGTCATACAACTCACGCGCTCGCAGCTTAAGGGATCAGGGCTTGGGCTAGGAGCTTCCCGTTACGACCTTAAGCCCTGTTGTCAAGTTGCATAGTTTCCCATCAGTCCGTTGCACGCAAGGGATTCAACGCAACTGAGTGCACTACTCTAAATAATAATCGCATGGAAATCACGCTTAGTCATGAAAACTTAGTCGGTTTTATTTTTAACAAAGTCATTTAAAACCTTGGTTTTTGCCTTTTCAACGAAGCCCCAGGACCAGTGATGTCCAAATGCCTTAAAATAGATGAAATCGTGCGGGAGAAAAATGAAAAGCATTTTGCGTAATCACTAGTTTATGAAGGTTCGATTCCCTTACATATCTCTCCTAGCAAATTCGTCTATCATAGAGAAAGAAAAGGTACCTACCAGTTGACGCGGTAAATTTAAAAATGCGTGGAACGAACTTCACGATTTGTGCATTTTGAAGAGGACAATTCACATTTTTTATATGCTCAACGTAATGTATTCGTGCGCTTTTACCTTTCAAGTGCCCACTCACTAGGCTAATTCTCTTGTGTGAAACAAACCCATTTCCATATGATATGCATTTGGTATAATAGCCCAGCAATTTGGTTTGTCAGAGACGGTACAAGTTTACGCGGTAAATTTAAAAATTCGTGAAACGAACTTCACGATTTGTGCATTTTGGAGAGGACGATGTACATTTCTTATGTGCTCAACGTAATGTCCGTGCGCTTTTACCTTTCAAGTGCCTACTCACTAGGCTAATTCTCTTGCGTGAAACAAATCCATTCCCATTTAACGCAGCAATTTTGTTTGACAGAGAGTGAGATAAGGTACAAATTGTCGCGGTAAATTTAAAAATTCGTGAAACGAACTTCACGATTTGTGCATTTTGGAGAGGACGATGTACGTTTCTAATGTGCTCAACGTAATGTCCGTGCGCTTTTACCTTTCAAGTGCCTACTCACTAGGCTAATTCTCTTGTGTGAAGCAAACCCATTCCCATTTGTGGCACGTGGTGTAATGTGGCAACCTGGAGTGCAGATTATGCATGCGGGAGCGAATCAAGATATGACCTGATTAAATGCGGCCAATCATCGGAGATGGCTAATTAGGCTAATGTATTTTGCGCCGCGCAGCGCCGGGTCGGGGGTGGGATCGGACGCGTAAGGGTGGAACCCATCAATTATGCTTCGAAGTCACTGCACCCCCGCCTCAGCCGAAACCCGGGCCTTTGATCCGAGCCCGAACATCCCGGAATGCCGCTTTTGAAATTTTCCCACGATGGCAACCGCAAAACCTGGTGATTGATTTAAATTAATTTGGCGAGTGGAAATTAAATTTAATAATTTATGCATGGACACTGCTCCCTCCAACAGGATTATGCCCCCTTTCCTGTGGGATTCCTCTGCCAGAAGCTAAACTTTTCGGGGAAAAAAACACATGTTGACGTGACGTTTTGGACGTTAAGCTTGAGACGTAAATGCTGACGAGGCTACCCGCACTGTCAATTTTACATTTCTGCGGAGTTCCTATGATTATAATGGTTTAATGGTTTGAGTTAAATTAACACGTAAGTCTCACCAGACACAACTGAGTAATTTGTAGGAACAAAGTATCAGTTTTGCAATATTTTTTTCTGAATTCACGGCTTTTCGCTTAATTTGAAGGCTAAGTGTAACAAAGGTCCACCCACCGGAATTCGCAACCCTCCAAAAGTTAACCGTATTTTCATTAGTTTCCCTTGAGAACTATCAGTGTGATTGCGTTTTTTTAGTTTGCCAAAAATTGTGAGAAAATAGCACCATTAATGCAACACTGAAGGGTTTCAGGACATTTTGTCAAATATTTTTTGTCCGCGCACCTTTATTGTCCAGTAGTTTACGCCCACACGTAAAATAAGCAACAGTGACTTGGTCCAAGCGTTATATTTTAGTCGGTATGTAAAATTATGTTGACAATATGGAAATGAGAAATTGAGAGAGAAGGAGGTGTTTCTATGGTTGCTCATTTTCTAAATGAAATGTTATTACGTTCTCCTTTTGAATCGTCTTTTTAAATTGTCATTGGTGAATATTTGGTTTTATTTCTATACTTAAAATATTCGATGTACAATATACCCTGTTTGTGCATAGGTACTTTTTTTATTTTTTTAATTTTTTCAAATTATTACTTCATTTTGAAAACATTTATATTTTTAAAACGTGACAAATATTTGTAAAACATTTTGCAAGCGACATTAATCTCAATAAGCCGCAGTTGTGCCGACAGAAACTGCAAAAATGAATAATAGAGGGGAAAAAAACCAAGAAGCACGCAATCTTTAGTTTTAACCCATTTGTGCATACATCGATCTTTCAGAGTCAAATACGTCGAATTTTGAGCGTTTGGTTGCGCGCACACCTCGCTGCAGCACAAAAATGTGCAAAAAAAAAGCACAAAATGTGAAAAGAAAAAATTAAAGTGATTTGGAAATCATTAAATTTGTCACGGAACCACCAATATTTAATAGACACACATTATATTATTATTCTCCTGTGATAAATTGATACATATTTTTTCCCCATCAATTTAAATGAGAATAATCAATGCAGAGTGTGCAAACATTTCAAAATTCTGAGTTAAATAACGCTGACTATGCGAGTGCAAATATTAAAGCCGAACAGAGCGGAGCGGCGTGCTGCCAGCGCGAGAGGCTCACTGGTGCCTACAAACCTAAGTGGATACTTCACGCATTGCGCAATGCTTGAAGTATCCACTTAGGTTTGTAGGCGTTAATGCGCGTTCCGCGCTGGCCGCCCGCCCGCCGTGCGGCGGTGCCTGAAGCAACTATTTCACAACAGAGGTGTTGCACAGTATTATACGAAATTGAACGTATTCAGAATGACAGGCATCCTTTAAAAGTACAGATCTTTCCTCGCAAAATAAATCAAGATACTTATCGTACACAGGAAAAATCTAACAGCCTTTAGCTGAGGCAAATATAGAGGTTTATCCGGTTCAGGTATAATGATGTGGGAATTTCTTGAAAGATAATTAAGTCCTGTTACACCAAAGAGGTGTAGAGAGTTTTAGTGAATTTTGTCTCATGAAATTGACGCTCCCCCATTTTTACCAAAACTCTCAACTTTATATTATTCTCCGTTGGACCAAACAGACAAAACAAAAAAAACAAGCAAACCCTCATTCCTCCAAGACATTATATATTTTCATCCAAAAACGTCGTGATTAACTGTCGTTTGTATTTACATGTGAGCCAATTAACTTTGGGTCTCAACTGGCACGTGGAACAAAACTCCCGTGCCGAAAAAACGCGTGGACGAAAATTACTGGAAAAAACAGGTGCGCGGACAAAAAATCGTTGACGAAATGTCCCATAACCCACTGAAGATCTCATACGTCATTTCTGCCAAGAAAATCTCAGTTTTGATACCTAGTATGCTTGTTTTTACTTTTTATTTTTCTTCCTGGGCATATGAGAAAGGAGAATTTCGACAGGTAGAACCCTAATTGCTGGTTCCAACTACCAAGCTTTCCCGCATGCTAATTTTTCTAAAAATGAAATTTCACCATGCATCAGTCTCGTAATGGAAATGCTCGTTTGTTGGTTGGTTATTAGTCGTAGTTGTCCTTGCATTGAAGAAAAACCTTCAATAAAGTCAATTCGACATATTGTCGCCTTAAAAATCGTGATTTCCAGGTTCCTGATTTCGCGTGGACCACCGCACCCAATTCGTGCGAGACGCAATTTCCGGATTTCTCGTCATTCCACCTTATACCCAAATTGAACGTATTAATGCTTGAAGAAGCAGGGCAACAGCGAATTAGATTAAAAAGAATAATGCTCGTAGTATCTGCATGCTCCGCAGCTCCTTCTGATTTAATTCAGTTGTACACAGTTCCTTTTAGTATCAACTTTTTCATCGGCGCTCGGTGGAAACCGAGGCGACAGAGCAGATGAAATAAAGGCTGCCACGCTGTGGGATCACCGGCTGTGGGATGAGGCATCGGCTGTCACTTCGAGCGAAAAAGCGAAAAGAAAACGCCAACTAAAGGCTCTAAATCATAAACGCCCGCGAAACTTAGTCCGCACAGTGGAGACACTTTAAAGGAAACGGAGGTCATTCATATTTTCTTCCAAAAATGAATTATAGGGAGCCCTTTTCTCGCTCAAGTACTAGTGTATATTAGTGTATTACTGTAATGTATACTAATGATAAGATAATGGTTTGGTCGTGTGACATTAGCGAATGAGAGGTGCCGACTCAAGTTGGGCGGGTTCAGCAACCGAACTAATTTTGACGTATTTGTCGTAATGCGTGAAGTATCACGCCTCAGTCTAAGGCGCACTAATTATCTTCCACAACACTCAGATTCGCGTGAATTGAAATGCATGGCTGATGACTGAAAAGTTAAATAAACAGTTTAGCAGTCCTTACCTTCGCTAGAACTCCCTTAACTAACAGCTGGCCCCGACATTCATCAGTCATCATTTGCCCAATTTTATTTTATCTTTTGCTCAACGAGTTGCTCTTTAACCATCATTGGCAAAAAAACTTCGTTGACCTCGAAATATTTGATCACATTGATTTAATTGATAGCGCGGAGCCTTTGAAACATTGGTGTACATTGAAACCAACTTACATCGGCGTATTGATGGGTCGAACAATCAAGAATAAAAATAAGCCATGTAATCAATCTGAACTTTTTCAACGGGCTGATTATTGAAATCAGTTGACGAAGCGATGGACAGAAAAGACAAAGTGAAGATGGAGCGATCTTATTGGTGGATGCAACGGACAAAGGGGGTAGGTAATACACGAACTAAGAACACAACCTACCCTCCTAAAGCTGGTCCATCATTCTCCCCCAGTCTATAAAACCAGCCGTTAAGTTCAATAGGATTCTTCCGTTTTCCTTTTTCCACTTTGTCTATAGCTCTGTCTATCAATTTCAATAATCAACCCAAGGGCTACCGATCTCTGAAAATTCCCTGAGTTTTCCTATTTTCCGGGCGGACAAAAACCATCGTCTCTCGCTACTATCATCGGAAAATCACGACATCTTCTCGGCTCAACTAATTTCAATCAGTGCGCCTGGAGCCCACTTAGCGGCCTCGCGAACCCGATCGTCAAAAACCGCCGATCCCGTTGTCGTCGTGGCCCGGTTTGCCGAATTCCCCCGGGGCCCGCGTTGCCGACAGGGGAACGGCCGGGGAACCGGCAGCAGCGGTCCAGCTTTTCCAATTTATTATGGCATCATAAAGGAAGAGGGAGACCATTACGGTTCGGAAATGACTCCGCACTCCAACACAAAAGCGCGGAAAATTCCTCTGAATTACGCGCCGTTTTGCTACTTTCCCCGTTCGGACGTATTCACGCCAAAAGGAACTAAGCGCACCGGGTTTGCGCGCAACATAGTTCCTTTTAGCACGACTACGTCCATTTATTAGCCGACCTGTCTCTGTTTATAGATCAATTCACTCTTTTCCGTTTCCTTCTTCTTCATAACTCTCCTCCGGAGCGGGGAACCGCGGAGTCATCGATAAAGCCGGGAGACGAAAATTAAGGGCGAGTTCGAAAGTTACGGGGAGGAGCGAAGGGGGTGGGAAGGGGGGAGGAAAATGGAGCGACAACGGAGCCGCCGAACGGCAACGGCTTTGCCCACAAAGGGCTTTTAATGAGTTTATTTTGCCTGCGAGCGTTTTGTTTTGCTCGGTTGCTTTGACTCGCTTCGATTATTAATTTGGTTGAGAGTCGAAAATGCTGCGGGATGCGCCCCCCCTGCCCGGGCGAGGATCGGGTTTCCCGGGTTGCGTTGTCCTCGCGGCACGGCGCAGCGCAACGCGCCGGGCCTTTGAGACGCTATCGCGTCTCACCTTCCGGAGTCTCGCCTCCGAGAAATAGGCCGGCGAGCGGGTCGCCATTCCGCTCACATTGAAAATATGTATTTTTAGGCCTCGTCTCCGCGGGACGTTTCATGGGATTTGTTTCCGCACTGAAAAAAAAAAAAAAAACACATTGAATCTAGAGTCCAGACTCTTAAAAATATCGACAAGGAAAAATACTCTTGATTCATTCAGATTTAAGCTTAAATCAAGTCCGTTTTCTTGTCAATGTTTTCAAGAGTCTGGACTCTAGATCCAATGTGTTTTTTATCCAGTGCGAGAAAAATCTCACTTGCGAAGTTGGGAAAAATAATGAGTCAGTCGGATATGATCACTAGAACAACAGTCTCTAGGATCCTGAGTCTAGACTCTTAAAAATTTGAGTAGAAAAATTACTCTTGATTCAAGTAGGTTTTTGCTCATATTGAGAGTCATGACCCCTAATTTAAGTAGATTTCCTTTTGATTCAAGAAAAATCCTATTGAATCAAGCGTATTTTTTCTTGTCAATTTTTTTAAATATACAAGGTAAAAAAAAAAAAAATTACCCTGGTCAACTAATTATTGTTTTAGACTTGTCAAAAATTTGATGCTTGATTCTGGGTGGTTTTCGATTATATTCATTTTATCTTAGCAATTTGCGTCTATTTTCTAAATATTTAATCAAGTTTTCCGGCTTCCCCGAAAAAAAGATTTTTCTCCAGAAAAGATCGATTTTCAGAGAAAATTCAGATTTTTCCGAGGAGAGTCGAACGTATCCAGAAAATGGAGGTCATTTTCGGAATTCACGCTGAAAATCTTCGTAGAATCATTTATACATTTTTCTGTGTCTCAAACTTTTGACAAAAATTACGCATATGCCGGCCCCTTTCATAAAGGCCGGAATATTATTACGTTCTTTTTTCTTTGAAACGACTATTTTCCTTAAAAAATGTCTGAAAAATCCTTAGTCTGCTGAAAGATGTCTGATTTTCGTCTGTGCGACGTATCCTTTAGAAAAACACTTCTGTTGATTCTCATTCGAAAATATGGTTTTAACTATGACTATTCTGGGAGATTTTGGAGCGATCCGAAAAAGTGCTGCCGCGGTTTTGAGTTTTGCATGCAAATTGAGGGTTAAACTGAGTTACTAGCGTCTGAATAACAAAGACGCCGAGAGCATTGAGCAATGGTTAGCAGTCGCGCACGTGAACTCATCGATCCCTCGCCACCGTTGAGCGGTGTTTATCCGAATAATTAAGTTATTCAATTTGCAACTTGTGAGCATGAGAATCCAGCGGCTGCAACGATTTATCGCCTGCCATTATATCGATGACCAGGTCTCAACCTTCGATCGTTTTTTGTATGACTTCGAACACGAAATTTTTTATCAGGCAAAGTTTGGGCATACGTTAAAGTTTGGAAACCTACTAAGCCTTCATAGCCGATAACTCTGCAAAGAAAAAGTTAAGGTTTGCCGTAGTTAGCCCAAGTTGGTGCTGCTATACACCAACAAAATTTGTGTTTCATATAATAACTGCTGCCAAGTGCTGCACAGTGCACACCAATCACCTCTATCCCATCAACTAACATAGTTTAGTGTAACCATTTTTAGGTATATGATAGTAATTTTTTTTCCTACACTTCAAGTATCCCACGAGGACTAATCCTGCGCTTTACCATCCCTAGAGCCCCATCGCCACTCCGTCTCAATCAAGCCAGCCCCAGGTAACCGTTGTTTGAGACCATCAAACTCGGGTCACCTCCAGATCATACATAGAGCAAGCACTATAACCACTACACCACAGGACGCCGGATTTGATCGGTACATGGCACCAACTGAAATATTAGGAAGCGCCGGTTGGCGCAAAATGCATATGAGCGCCTACAATAGTGCAGGAATACTTCACGCATTGCGCCAAACACAGCGCGGTCGCTGTTCGGCGCAAGAAGCATATTAGCGCCTACACGAGTGCAGGAATACCTCAAGCATTGCGCTAAAGACAGTTAGGTCGCTCCGCCAGAGGAGGCAAAGCAACAGCAGTTGGTGCGTTGCTTCAAAACAATTAGTTTTTTCTTGAAAAAGGCACGCGTAAACTCAGCGCACGTGCTAAAATAATATACTTAAAAGTCTTCAAAATTTTCAAACAAATCACGGAATTTCACATGAATGAATTTCATGAAATTTCACATCTGTGGTCAGTGGTCACGCCATTGTAAGTTTATTCTTCGTCCTCTCCGCAGTCCGCCTTAATTTTGAGCCTTTCAAAAGCAACACAGCGGAAAATCAGGTCACTGACAATCAATGGCTCTCCTTGGAACACACACCTCAATTAATAAGAGGGATGCAAGCAGTGTTCGAAATTCACAGGCGCCAACGCGCCAATTGCGTCTAAAAAATGAAGGTTCTGCGCCAACGCGGCCCCTAAAAATTGCCCCCTAAAAATCTGAATTTTCATATCAGGTGATAATTCGAAATTTTCAGCACTACAAGTGAAAGCTTTTTCTATTCTTCACGGCCACATCCTTTGTGCTTTTGTCTTCCCCAAGTTATAGCTACTTACTAGTTCTGTTACAAAATCATCTTGCATCTAACTTTTCTCTAAATGCGCCGTAATATATAGGCAAAAAGTCAATTTAGCCCCTAAAAAATCTTCAATGGCGCCTAAAAATCGGGCTTGATGCGCCACTTGGCTCCTAAAACTCAAAGGTGAGTTTCGAACACTGGATGCAAGTTAATATTCTTATACTTTTCTCTGACTGGAAATTATTGTATCCAAAGAAACTTCAATGTATCGCTGTGAGAGAGCCTTCGTCGAGTGCTCGAGAACCGATCTACTGTGTTACGGAAAAACGTATGGGAATTTGAACGCTCCCTTATTTCTTCCGATAAAATGCGAATTTTCCGGAAAACTTGTCAGACGTTTTGTCTGGATTTTTATATGGAGATTAGTTCGCAATTTAGGTGATTAATCGAAAATTTGCAAGAAAAAATATTCACAGTTTCTCTAAGAAATTAAGTTTTTATCCGGGGGAATGTGGCAGTGGCCAAGAGTTGATACGATGTTTTTCCGTTACACTCACGGAAAAAAAGTTGGGTAGCATTTACCATACTTTGGTTGAAAAACGGCAAAACTAGTTAGTATGGTAACTCCCACCAAAATTATTGTCACAATAAGGACAAATCTTGTTACTTTTACGATTATTTTGATGGAAGTTACCATACTCTCTGGTTGTGCCGTTTATTAACCAGATTACGGTGAATGCTACCTAATTTTTTTTCCGTGCGCTGAAGCGCTGTACCTGAGAAAGGCGCACGGTGGATCGAGTCAATTGGAGAGGTCGGACTTGAAAATTTTGACTAGAATTGCAAAATTTGACGTTTATCTCGTCACAATTTCAGTTTTAAGGAGTGTTTCTGAAAGAGAATTTCACGAGGAAACCACTGGAACCACTTTTAGGACCTCCAAGTTTTGTATTAACGGAGTTGTAAGCGTTTAAAGTTTCCAAATTTTGTCCGACCTCTCCTATTGATTCGATCCACTGTGAGGCGTGCCGCCCGCGAAACCTCTCCCGAAAAAGCCCAATTCGTTTAAAGGAGCTTTATTATTCAAATTTAAAACTCAGGTAGGGAAACGGTGTTCTCCAATTCAAATTCAGGGGCCCCTTTAATTGGAGCCGGCAGCGCTGTCTGGCTCCGGCGAGCGGGGAAGGGACCTGGAGAAGGGTAATTAAATAAATGCCCTTTGCCGTATGGCCCGGGGGACGGTGGGGAGGGGGGAGGGGGGACTCATTTCACCGGTTTTGAATATTCACCGAAATTAGTGGAATGGGCGAGCATTTCGTATTCGCCAGAGTGTTGCCGGATATTCCGCCGCCGAGTGTCTCGGCGGGTTCCAGTGATGACGTCACATTTAACGTCGCGTCGTCACGTGACCCAGAGACAAGAGTTTCAGCCATCAGATACGTGTTTTCTATACGTGTGTAATGAAAGTGCTGATGGAATTTCATGCAAAAATTTTATACATAGGTATTGTTCTCATGAAAAAAGAGAAGTGTGCGTGAAAGTTTTCTAACGTTCCAACGGCGTTGTGGCAGTGACATTGCGTGCTTTGCGATATATCGATTGATCTGTCATTTAAACATGGAAAAAGATCACGTTGGAGCGGATTCTTTGGAAATTTTAAGGAATTTGCTTCATATTATATGTATGCATAAAATTCCCTGAAATTTGCACAAAAATACGCACAGCAGTTTTCGTGTAAAAAATTGAATTGCTCAGTTAAAGTGGTCAGGTGATGTGGCTCGGTTCCTTTCTGCTTAACACAGTCCAATCTATCTATTGCACATGCCTCAGATAGAAGTCGAAAATCTCTAAAGCGGAAACCTGGCAACTGCTTCAGCTTTCAGACAATTAACTTAATCGGAGAATGTAGCATCTGGATGCTAATATGGCATCTTTGGACTTCTAGCACGATGTACATACTCCGCTCCACGACTGAATTTGCAGTTACTGGCGAGTCTTTCAGCTAGGCGAGAAAAGTTTCAAATGCGATTCGAATGTTAACAAGCACGTGGAAGCCGCGCTTCCTTCGAAGTGGAAGAAATGCAATCATTTCGAAGAAATTCCTAACTCCTCATGTAGCACGGAAGACGTATCTGTAACTACTCACTCATTGCGATCAGGAAGGGGAGGAATCAGGAAATTTAATCTAATCGTCTAACTTCAAGCCCTCTACCTCCCGCAAATGCTACCACCGTAACATCGATAAGAAGCTAAAATTTGAAAACAATTTCAATTATACGGCAGTAACAATTGAAACTAGCATATCTACGAATAACAAATGAAAAACACACGAAAACATGGTAAAATTGCCTTTCACCTTCATCACAGGAGGATGTGAGATGTGCATAACTTCAAACTTCTTCTTCTTCTTCTCCTTCTTCTGTTAATTTACTGGCTTATATTCCAGATGTGGAACCTACAGCCATCTATATTGCCTTTCGGCTTCATCACAGTAGGATGTAAGATGTGCAAAACCTCAAACTTGCTTGCTGATAAGAGCCATCCTGTTTGTTTATTTACGGCCGTAAGAACATCGTGTCAGCCTATTTTCACGCGACCAATGAAAAACCGGCACAGGAATGATGGCCGTACTCTGTTTATAAAGGCACTCTAGATACTCCAACCATGGGATGGGCGTCATTTATTTTGCCTAGGTGCGAAATCTGGCGCCCTGTGGGGAATTGGCATTCAAGTTGAGGATGACGCGTCGGGTCGTCCGTTTCCGGAGTGACACCAACTCCGACGCGACACAAAGCGGGCTCGGCGTGCAGCGGGCACGGGGCGGAAAGTGACCGACATGGACATGGGCATGGACCCGGGCCCGGGAGCCGACTCCGAGTCTGCCCGACCTGTTTGTCCGTCCACCTTGTTGTTGTCGTCGTCGCCGCTTGTCCCGCGGAATTCGCCGCTCACGCTCACACTCACGCTCCCAACAAGAAGGAAAGGCATTTCAAAAGCCACCTTGCCGGATCTCAACTCAAAAACGCGCTGCTCTGAATGAAGCTCTTGCTTTTGTCAGGAATTTGCGATCCCTCTGTGGCGCACAAAGAAAAAAACTTCGTGCGTGGGACCCGAAGTTTAGGTCGTATGGATCTCTGAAGTTTTCGGATTGAGCATCTGAACACTTTAGGTCTAGCTGTCGAGGTTCGGATCACACATCTGAAACTTCAGTTCTTACATCAGGAGTACTTCAGATGTGAGAACTGAAGTTTTTCGGATGTGAGAAAAGAAGTTTTTCGGATGTGAAAACCGAAGTTCCTCAGATGTAAGAACTGAAGTTTCAGATGTGTGATCCAAACCTCAGCAGCTGGACCTAAAGTGTTCAGATGCTCAATCCGAAAACTTCAGAGATCCATATGACCTAAACTTCGGGTTCCACGCACGAAGTTTGACCTAAACTTCGGGTTCCACGCACGAAGTTTTTTTCTCCGTGCGCAGTGTCACGAATTCAACCAATAGGATCGCCCCATACTCCCCGCGTCTTCTTTGCTATCGCATTGCCTACCAATTTCAACAGTCAACCTTCCGGGTTGCCCAGAAAGTGGCTCCCTCCATCACGGTCTCAACTGCGAGAGCTTTTCTTGAGCTTCAGCGCTCGCTTGAGAGAAAACCAGTGGCACCATCACGTTCCTCGCAAAATCTTACATGGTAATCCGTACGTAACCCTCAATGGCATGAATCACTTTTGGATATCAGATTCTGGGGCACTAATCTACTTCGCAGTTGGCATCACAAACATGGAGTACTCAATTTTTTTTTCAAGATTTTAAATTTTTAGGGATCACGTAATTCGTAACAACACATGCAAGACACATGCAAGAGCTGCATTGTAAGTTTGTAACTCCGGCGCGATCTTTTTTCATTCAACACTGGAAAAAAAAACACATTGGATCTAGAGTCCAGACTCTTGAAAACATTGACAAGAAAACATACTCTTGATTCAATCGGATTTTTGCTTGAATCAAAACGAAATCCGCTTAAATTAAGAGGCTTGGTTCTCGATTTAAGCTAGAATTTGATCGAATCAAGAGTACTTTTTCTTGTCAATGTTTTTAAGAGTCTGAATCCTAGATCCAATGCTTTTTTTCCGGTGGGGTGAGTCCGAGGAACTTAATGAAAGCTTAAAGCTTGCAGACCAATCAGGAAGCGGTTAGGTTTTCCTCCACTATTGGATTGAGATGGTCACCAGTCTCGTACGATTTTTAAAAAAAGCGTAGGTTTTCTCCGTGATGGAATTTTGAATTTTGAATTTTGAATTTTGAATTTTGAATTTTGAATTTTGAATTTTGAATTTTGAATTTTGAATTTTGAATTTTGAATTTTGAAATTTGAATTTTAATTTGAATTTGAAAGGCGGCAACGGCGTGGACAGGAGGCATTGCGCGAGATCTACTTTTACGCACTAACCTCAAGGAGCCCATAATGGGAGGACAGAAGCGCAGCGCTGACGGCAGCGGCACGATCGCTGATCAGGTTGAGCACTCGAGCAGCCGATGAGCAAGTGATCAGCCGCTCGCCGCCGCGCCGATTGTCCGGCTGCCCGAGCCAGGAGCCAGCCAAGGCACTGCAGGAAGTTATCTCTTTACGATCGCATTATTAGAGGTTATGTCGTCGACGTCGTCGTAGTCGTAGTGGCCCCGATCCCCCCGCGACGTAAACACCGTTTCCCCAAGGGCCACGCGCACAGTGGATCAGCGGCGTGGCGCGCTTTCCGATGTATCGATTGATCTCCCGTTTAAACCTATGGAAAAGGATCGATAAACAGGGTGTTCGCAACCAACACCTTATTTATCAGGGTCACAGTCAGGGAATACCGGGAAATGTCAGGGAATTTTGAAAAGTCAGGGAAAATCGGGAAATGTCAGGGAAAATGACGAAAATGTCAGGGAAAAATTGAATTGGGACGTGCGTAAACCGGTAATGTCCATTTTTCCAGTCTTCAAGTTTTTTGAGTTGTTAATACTTTTTGCAGTTGGATGCAACCACGTAAGAGGCGTCAATACTCGTCTCCTGGTTTCTTGAATCCCAAAACGAGTCATTTCATCACTTTTAGGGTTGTATCTACTCTTTAAAAACATCATTAACTCAAAAAACGGGAGACTAGAAAAATGGTAATTATCCTCCCAATCCAATCCCTCGCGAGTAAAATTAACAAACAAAAACTTCCCATATTAAGGCTCAAGTCAGAGCGAAATTTCAACACAAAAGTTTGGTTAATACAGGAAGTAAAACATAAAATAATTCTAGCCTTCGGTTGACAATTTCAAGATGAAATTCCGGCTGGTTTCCTTGAAGAAATTTTAAGAAAAATGAGTGGTGAATGCCAACGTTGCAATCGGAGGAATGCATTTTGCCAGGCTCCATTGTTTTCCGTGCTAAATTCACCGCAAACTGTACCAAACTCAACACAAAATTTGTGTTGGTTTGTCTTTCACTTCCTATATCAACCAAAAGTAGCACAAGAACACAAATATTTTAATCAGTGCAGTTGTGTTGAGTGCCTTTTTAATTTTTTGAGACTGGGTGAATGACCTTTTTCATGTGCATTAACTCGCACGTTGATACGAGTTTATCTACAAATATCTAAAAATGGTATACATTTACGTGGGCCAGATTGATGAGCCATAACAAATGTGAGGAACTACATATTCTCTCGCGTAGAAGCTTCGTAAAAAGGAGCCAAAAAGCGGCTGAGAGTGCAAAGGAAACAGATTGCCCAACAAGCCCTTTTTTGGAAGCTGGGATTCGCAAGATGCATATGTTCATGTCTGGAGAGTTCTGTCGCGTAAATGAAGAACGTCGTATAATCTTAATGTTGTCCGAAGTTTTTGTTAAATACATGTTTCCTGAAAGCAATTTAACAGAACATCTTCATTCGGAGTTTTCAGGAATTTTATTCGCAACTGGCAGATTCATTGCGGAGGAATTTTTGCGAGATTTTTTTTTTGTATCTTAAAAAAATTAGTTAATTTTGAGAGCAGTCTCCAATTGGAAGCAAAATGGTTTTATCTGAATGCTCAAACGTCTTTTTTTTCAACACAACATAAATGTGCCCACGCGCAACAGAAGTATTCGTTGTTCTACTTAGTTGTCATATTTCTGAACCGAAAATTGTAAGATTATATAAAATTGAAGCAAATTTTTTGAAGATTAAAACTCCTGATTTTAAACGGATAATTTTTTTGAATAACAGGAAAATATTAAGGAATGAGAAAATGTAGCTCTAGATGATGTTTGGGGAATGAGACCGAAATTTGCTGCAAAATCGCAACGCTGCTTGGGTTTGTTCCCGATTTCTTATGCCGAATATTCGGCCTTCAATTTGACTGTCGCCCATCATTTAAGCAAAGAGACACAATCGAAAAAGGCTAATTTAGCCTTTAAAAAGCCTCCAACATGACGGAGGAGTTAATTCAAAAGTCCATTTTTGGATCGGAGACCCAGCTCAGTTCATGCGGTTGAGCGCTCTCGGCGAAAATGACAAAACGATGCAACCAACTTTTATGGAAATCAGCACAAATGAATCGAAGAAACACATCAAATCGCATCCAATGGAGATATTTCAATTTGGCAAAATTGTTTTTCCTCCATTTAAATTCATTAAAAATATCGATATTAGGTGAGGCAAGCTGCTCCACCAAGGATCCATTGTTTTGTATACATTTAAATGGAGAAAATACAGTGATATGAACTTTCAGAAAACGCCACTGCTTGGCGATTCCTACAACCAAAAACACTGATCCTTCATGAATTTTGAGAAAGATTTGATTCCATGACATTTATTCTCGCGTTAGGTTTCTCCATAAGACTCAATATTGAAGACTAAGTTTAACGACATTTTCAGGTTTAAACTATTTTTCCTCGACTTCGAATTTTTGACAAGAGGAAATTTATGTCAAGTTGAATTTATTACCACTCCGAACTCATTTTTCCCCAAAATGTGATCTGGAAAATTTCTGTTTGACTCGGTGCAAATCGGCTCTGAAAAATTTTCTTTGACTCCAACCGAACGAACGAACGAGCCGAACGAACATCAATAGTTCCCAGGTTTTAGGATAATTTCTCTCAGTGCTATTACTTCAGGCCACTAAGACGGCGTTCGAGCAATCAGAAATTCAACGCATTACATTTAGCAAGTCATCAAACTGACGCACAGATTTTTTTTGATTTATTAAAAATTTTTCTCTGAATATTCCTCGCAAGTTTAAATAAATCACTCCAGATTTCAAGAAAAATTGTTGATAAGTTTTCTTTGAAGAAAACTGAACCATCAGCAAAAAATTTTGAATGTTACAATTAAGGTAAGCACTTACTGTATTTAGCTATGGATAAGGTGAAATAGGATAATTTCATTGACAACTCTGCCTCCGCAATCATTTCACCGGGGAACCTGTTGTGTCTCGTGACTTGGAGCGTTCAACTTTTTTTTTTGTAGCGCGCCCACTTACTCAAACATGGGACGTATTAACACAAAAAGAGGCAGCCACACTCACAAATTGCGTTAACAGTCACGTGATTGTTAAGTTTATCTTAAGTTTTTTTTGCCTCGGCACCTGACAGAAGTCACGTTTCGTTGCTGTTTTGGGGTCGTTGGTTTCGATCAGCTGTTACAGGTGTTTTTTCTTTCTCTCTCGACCGGTCATCGCGAGATTTAACGTTGAGAAGACTTATTACTGTTAGATTTAACTGGAGAATGGACCACTAGACAGGGTACGAATTTTAGCATTCTGACACATGTTTCTGAATCAAAATTTCACGTAGAACACGATTCGCGCAACAAAAGTTACTGAAACCAACTCTTAGCGAAGATATTAACGTTTTTTTTTCACATCAGTTACGAGGAATTTGAACTGCCCGCTCTCAAGAAACTCAAAGCTCTACGTGAGTCAAATCGCGCACTACAATGGTTTCAGCAAGCTTCTCAATCGAGCAATGTTCATTTCCCACCATGTGTTGTTCAAACTATAAGCAATTTGTTACAGCTGAGCCAAAGCGTCAAGACTGAGTTTGCCAGATTTTTATATTGCTGATACGTTTATGATAACGTTTAGCACGCGATGTGAATCACGTAGAGCATCGAGTTTTCATGAGCGGGTGGTTTGAATTCACGCATCAAGAATCATTAAATATCTTCGTAGGGAGTTAATTTCGGTAATTTTCGTTGTGCGTATCGTGTTCTACGTTAAATTTTGGTTAGGAAACATGTATCAGAATGCTGAAATTCGTACCCTGTCTAGTGGTCCATTTGCACCTTTGAAAGTATGCTGAAAGAGAGCGATAATGCTGTTGCACAATTTGACGTGTTTATGCTAAAACGAAGTATATGTTGAAGGTTCGCGTGCAATTCAGTTCCTTTAACCGTAAATACTTCAAATTGTTTTCTATGCATTTTTGGGAAGCACGCAAGAAATGAGGATGCCTGTATTTCTCCTGTTTTCACTAAATCAAAATTTAACCGGGAGAAAACAACTTTCGAATCCGCCAAAAATCCAACCCCAATTCAAACGGAAAACCTGATCTAACTTTCGTGATGAAAGCTCTTTTACAAAATGTGTTACCTTTTTCGTGTATTGAGTATTTGATTAAATTTCATGTTCTTACCGTTTGGTTTTCTTTTTTTGTTGCAGGTGAGTATTTTTCCTGAACACCTCTGTTCCATGTTTTCTTGAAGTTTCCGTTTAAAACCACGTAAGTTACTTCAGTACTCTCGTCTACCGCAAGAGTCAAGTATCCGGAACTGATGCACCTGTCGGACAGCGACAAAAATACGGTAAAATCCTCTCCGTATTACTGCCGTACTATACATTCGAGTATCACCGAAGTTCCTCTTTGAAAAAGTCATTTTTAAGGAAAGTTATTAGCATTTCCTGGCAATTTTCAGACACTTCGGATAAAATTACGAACAAAATTTTCTGAAAAATTGGACGAAGAATATTTACGAATTTTCCCGAAAATTTGAGATTTGTTGAAGGAGATTTGGCAACGTCTGGGGGCTCATACGACGTTCTTGCGAAGCACGGTATATTGCTACTGTCCAGTGGCGTGGCGTGAATAATCGATTATCGATATCTCGCCATTTGAAACTATGGTAAAGAATCGATTACTAAGGTGTTCGCTGCGAACACCCTGATATCGATCTTTTTTCATAGGTTTAAATGGCATATCAATCGATATATCGCAATTCACGCCACGCTACTGCTACTGTCGTATACACTACGAAACACCGTCAGGGTTTAGTGGTCAAGATCTCAGTTTTTGAAAAAACACAAACATTTTGAACACTAACTTCCTCTTTTGCGTAAATTTTTATAAACGAGTCCCTTTATTTTTACAATCATGCACACAAGTGAATTCGCTAATGTTCAAAATGTATGTATTTTTAGCTCTCGTTTACACATAGAGTCCCTTTATACTGAGAGTCAAGACAATATGAACTCTGGAAAAAAAATTGGATCTAGAGTCCAGACTCTTGAAAACATTGACAAGAAAAATGACTCTTGATTCAATCAGATTTAAGGTTAAATCAAAAGGAATTCCGCTCAAATTAAGAGGCTTGGTTCTTGATTTAAGCTGAAATCTGATTGAATCGAGAGTATTTTTTCTTGTCGATGTTTTTAAGAGTCTGGACTCTAGATTCAATGTGTTTTCTTTCCAGTGAATCCATTTCTAATGGGTTCATGAGTTGATCAAACGTTACGAAAAATGTTCTTTTTGTGTAATCTTTATTCCCGTTTGTGACAACCATGAGCCGCGTTGTCTTAACTCTCTCCATAAAGGGACTCTGATTTACACCTAGCTTTTCGCGCAAATAAATGGCGGCAAAATGAGGAACCACGAACCGCAGAATTCTCTCGATTCCACGCACGCCGCGCCGCGCAGCTTCTGTTTGAAAAGTGATAAAAAGGGGCGTTATCCGAAAATGACGGAGTTCGGAATCCTCTTACTTTTTGCGTGTCAGTAACTTTCACTTCAATTAAGGCTTGCAGCCGCATGTTTTGCCGTCCCTCGAGTAATCATTCGAAAATCATTCTCGACGAGGATTCCGCACTCATGTTTACGTCCGCGTTAAAAACTGTTACGTTATCTCCATGTCGTTGCCTTCCACCGCTGCCGTTACGAACGTAAAGCTCGACTTTCTTCCGCTCATTTCTCGCAGGTGAATCTGAAATATTCCGAAAACTGACAACTCCGAAAATCTTGTTGCCATTTGTCCTGTATGATTCGTCTTTTTTACATTTTTTTTATGTGGAATATTGTGCAAATATTTCACGAAATACACAAAAATGGCAACATGGTCGCCTTTGTTTGTTCGGCGACACCGAAGCGGTCGGCACGGTCCTTGGTGGATTGCGCAACGCGAATCCTGCTCCGTTTTTTTATTTTATGGGGATTAAAATGAAATAACTTATTTTCCTATTTCGCGGTGTTGATTTTACGCAGAATTATAAGGCGCCCCAATGCGAATTCCTGCTGTTGAAGAGGATCTTCGTGGAGTACTAAGGAAGAACGCCCTATCAGCCTTCAGATGTTGCCTTCCCTTTGATGAAATACTAACTTGTGGGAAAATCTTTGTATATTTTCTCTCCATTTTTTCAGAGAACTTTACTCGCAATCAGATTCAAATTGTATTGAATATTCAAGAGAAAATATTCGTAATTCATCATATAAATAAACATTTTGTTAGAGGAAATGTGGCAACTCTCAAATGTTCGCAGGGCGTTGCGTTTCACGCCGACCGCTGTTGACCGCACCGTCTTTGACGCAATGCGTGAAGTATTCTTGCAGTCTTGTAGGCGCTATGCGTTTCCCACTGACAGCACTGTGTTTGACGCAATGCGTGAAGTATTCATGTAGTCTTGTAGGCGCTGATATGTGTTACATGCCGACCGCCGCGTCGAGGGTTTCTCCTGTTCATCTCAAATTCTCGTCATCATTGCTCTCTGCGCCGAGCAGTTCCAGGCCAAATTGCGTGTTTGGTTTCTCTCTTAACTCGACCAATTAAAAGTGCTGTCTCTTGTATCACCGAAAGATGACAAAATTAGAAATTACTATACTCTCAGGAAATGAGAGATTTTGTCACCTTTTCTCGTTTGTAATTTTTTTTTCTGAATCCGATTTTTTTTTATACCTATATTTAAAAAAAAAAATTGTAAAATTTGCCGCCTCCTAAATTTGCTGCTATGGGCCGCGGCCCATTTGGCCATCCCCTAGATCCGGCCCTGGTGTAGGAGCTTTTTGACAATGAGGTCTGATCGGATGTATCACATGTAATAAGGATGCAACTATTATTCTACGTTTAGGCAAATACTAACGTCGTGAAAATTTCATCCTCAAGTTTCTTCTAAGCCCATTAGGGGTCTCCCTAAATTACGTAACGCACTTTTTTTTTTAGCATTTTCGACCCCCCCCCCCCCCGTTTGCATCGCTTTTTTGGCGCAGGTCCCTATCCTTTAACGCGCAGAAACAAAACGGCGTAACGCTCTCTTCAACCCCCCTCCCACCAGAGAGCGTTACGCAATTTCAGAACCACCCCTTACGTTCGATACTACAACGTTTTGGAGGTGATACACCCCCATCCGATCGAATTCTATCCGATCTCCCGTGCAAACCACATTAATTAGCCGTTGAGCGCATTCCGCGAGCCCTTCGTTACCTGTAGGCAGAGCCCATGGGGGAGATCGAGAGGGCAAAGAGGGGGGGGGGGTGCTCGGGAGATGATGAGAAGTGCTTGAGAAAATTGCGGGAGGAGCCATCAAGGGAGGGCGGGAGGGGTGCGGGGATGATGGGGGTGGCGAACTAGGTTAAGGATGGGGGCCGAGTGATAAAGACACAATTTTGGTCGAAAGGAGCTAAGTGACTATTAATTATGAAACTTTGTAAATGGCCCAGTTACCCTGGGAAAAGTGGACTCTGACCTTGAGACTGGCATTGTTCCCCGACTATGGGGATGCCGCGTCGTGCGCCACTTTATGAACTTCAAAGGGGGGGGGGGGTAAGTGAAGTAATTACTGCAAGTTGGCAACCATGCGTTTTCTCCCCCTTTTTTGCGCTTTTCCCACGTCCGATTAAGTTTCATTTCGGATAGGATCTTCATAGGCACTTTCCTTCACTAATCTAAAAGGGCAGGTGAAGGAGGAAGCTTAGATACAGATCATCACGTGGAAATAATTTCGCACACCGTTTGACCAATGAATATCTCAACTTTTCAAGGTACTAGGGAGTAGGGGTACCATACTACCGTGCTAAGGAAAAACACCGCATGAACCTTCAGGCGTTGCTAAATTTCCTTTGATAAAACACGAATTTCCTGGTAAAATTTTGAATATTTTCCTTTCAATTTTTCAGAGTATTTTGTTCGCAATTTCACCCATATAGTTCCTGAAAATTTCAAGGAAAAATATTCATAAATTACCTCAATAATATACACTTTATCACACTACTCACACTACAAAACTAATTTCGAAAATTTCCTGTGCGGGAAGTCCACCACTCCGGGGCCTATCCTCCGAAGCGCTTCAGACGTTATGCGTTACGCTTTATTTCTATGCTACCGTGCTAAGGGAAAACGCCGTATAAACCTTCACGCGTTGCCAAATTTCCTTTTATAAAACGCGAATTTCCTGGTAAATTTATGAATGTTTTCCTCCCAATTTTTCAGATAATTTAGTTCACAATTTTAACTGAAGATTCTGAAAATTTAAAGAAAAAATATTCATAACTTTCATAAAAAATGAACATTTTATCAAAAGAAATTTGGCACCTCTTGAATGTTCATACGACGTTTCTCCTTAGCACGGCAGTATGATTCTATATTAGCGATATATATATATATATATATATATATATATATATATATATATATATATATAGAGTAAGACAAAGTTTATTGTTCATATTCCCGGCCAATTTTCCCCCACTTCACCTCCGAAGCTTTTGCCGGGACCCTACTCTAAAACTTCGCTTCCCGATTAAAACACCGACAGAATACCCATCGATTGGGCGATTTCGGGTGGCGCCGGCCGTAAGGTAATTACACGGCCACCTTACGCACAGTCACCTTGGGCGGAGAGTAGGAGCCGGTGACGGTGATTTTAAAACGCGGCCTTCGTCTATCACCCAACGATCGAAAATCGAACGTGCTGTTGCGCCTCTTACGGCCGTTGTGTACTACTGTCCTAAGTAAAAGCGCCGTATGAACCTTCAGGCGTTGCCAAATTTCCTTTGATATAACACTAATTTCCTGATAAACTTTTGAATATTTTCCTGCCAACTTTTCAGAGTATTTTGTTCGCAATTTCACCTACAGTTCCTGAAAATTTCAAGGAAAAATACTCATAACGTTTCTCAAAAATAAACGTTTTATCGAAGAAAATTTGGCAGCTTTCGAATGTTCATACGGCGTTCTTCCTTAGCACGACAGTGTGGATGTTGGGCGCTGAGCGTCCACCGGTCGGTAGCCGCCTGTCAATTGGGCGTGTATCTGTCAAACGGAACTATATGCATGAAGACATGAGCCTTGAGACCCATAAGAATATATGCGTAACAGGGCTCACGTCATAATGCATGTAGTTCCGTTTGACAGAAATACGTCCAATCGGCTCCCAGTCCCAGATCGATTTTGAAGATATTTTTACAACCTCGGACGTCGGACGTCGAACGGTCGTCGCGGCGCGGCGCGGCGTCGGGCCGAAGGTGAAACAGGCGTCGCGACGCCGCGATTGGCCAACCGCTCTCCGCGCTTTAACAGCTTTTGGTCCCTCTCGGGAGCGTTAGCTGTTGGCTCTTGTAATTGACGGATGGAGCTGCATCATTCTACGCAGTCGTTTCTAATTTGTTTACGCACAGGTCTTCTGTGGTTTTTGCATGTGCGCTGAGGTGACGCTCATCTAGGCTGCCGTGCTAAGGAAGAACGCCGTATGAACATTCGAGAGCTGCCAGATTTTCTTCGATAAAACGTTCATTTTTCAGAAAAGTTATGAGTAGTTTTCCTTGAAATTTTCAGGAACTTTAGGTGAAATTGAGAGTAAAAGGATCTGAAAAATTGGGGGCAAAATATTCATAAGTTTCTCAGCGAAATTTTACAACGCCTGAAGGTTCATACGACGTTTTTTCTTAGCACGGCAGAATAGCGTTTATAAAACAGTGGTTTTTGCATGTGCGCCGAAGTGACGCTCATCTAGGCTGCCGTGCTAAGGAAGATCGCCGTATGAACATTCGAGAGTTGTCAGATTTTCTTCGATAAAAAGTTCATTTTTCAGAAAAGTTATGAGTATTTTTCCTTGAAATTTTCAGGAACTATAGGTGAACTTGCGAACTAAAGACTCTGAAAAATTGGAGGGAAAATATCCATAAGTTTACCAGGAACTTCGTGTTATATCAAGCAACGCCTGAAGGGAAATACGGCGTTTTTCCTTAGCACGCAGTGTGTCTTGGCGTTTTTTCTCTCTCGAACACGTGACAAAGTATACTTACTTTTTACATTCCTCCTGCTGAGTATTTGGAATTATTTATGGTTTTAAGAAAATTTTCAGAAAAGGATTTATGCATTTAAACAGGTTACATAAACGAGAAGTCGCTCAGTCCCAGCGATGTTGACGGGAGTTCATGCTGCATGGTGCGAATTTAGGTTCGCGGAACAGATTGCATTGATATAAAGGAACTAACGCAGTTACAGTGTTGTAAAAATGGTCCCTCATAGAATATATTTATCTCATAAAATGCCTTGTATAGTGCAAAGTTTTTGTTTCCCTACGAAAAAATAAATAATTCTAAAGGGAAACGATCTCGTAAAGATTATCCTAAAGCAAAAGAGACATACTGCCGTGCTAAGAAAGAACGCCGTATAAACATTCGAGAGTTGCCAAATTTCGCGTATAAAACATGTTTTTTTGAGGAGTGTTATGCATATTTTTCTTTGAAATTTTCAGATATTTGAGATCAAATTGCGAACAAAATTGCCTGAAAAATGCGAAGAAAAATATTCAATATTTTTCCAATAAATTCGTTTTATATTGAAGGAAATACGACAACGCCTGAAGGTGCATACGGCGTTCTTCCTTAGCACGGCAGCATAGTACAATTGGACGTAATTCTATCAAACGGAACTATGTGCATTATGACGTGAGCCCTGTTAAGCACGTATTCTTATGGGTCTCAGGTTTCATGTCTTAATGCACATAGTTCCGTGTGATACAAATACGTCCAATTTTGAAAACGCTGTAATGGCTTTCTTGCGCGCTAAATGCGTTGCAAATGAGACGGGTGGATTCGGAGTGACTTCGACAACGCGGGCGTTCGCAACGTCTGGGTGTGGTCTGTCGGTGGGAAAGGTCAGCGACCAGCCCCGACGACCCTTGACATTCTTGATTCTCCTCGTTGCGAATAACTACCCCTCTCGCCGAACGCGAACGGACACCTTTCTATTTATGGAGCAGCTTCTAGATCCGACGCAAAGTGACGCACATAGAAGATGAGTCTCTTGGACCTAATTCAACTGATAATCGCTCGCCCACGAACATTCAGCAAGGATTTCTTTGTTACGGACTAGGGAGCTCTGCCCCCTGACCGCCAATCGGCCCAACCCCCGGGGCGCCGCGTGTCCCCCCCCCCCGCGCCGCTTCGCGGCCAGCACTGGAAAACAAAACACATTGGATCTAGAGTCCAGACTCTTGAAATCATTGACAAGAAAAAGGACTCTTGATTCAATTAGATTTAAGCTTAAATCAAAAGGAAATCCGCCCAAATTAAGAGGCTGGGTTCTTGATTTAAGCTTGAATCTGATTGAATCAAGAGTATTTTTCCTTGTCGATGTTATTAAGAGTCTGGACTCTAAATCCAATGTGCTTTTTTTCCAGTGAGGGAAATCGTCCAAGTCGCCCGTTGGCGGTTAGTGAGCAAATAATTTTAATTGAATAACGAAACAACATTAAGTTAATCAGAAAGCAATGCGAGCACCAAAAAGTAATAAATTTCGATTGTGAGGAACACTTACAATCAGAAGCGCTCGACCACCAGACTTAATGCCATACGGCTGCAATGGCCGTAGGCGTTGATACCACTATTTTAACTCTCAGGAGCGCGTATTGCCTATTCTATCAATTGAAGGCGATTCAGGCAGTTTCGTACCCTTCTCGCATTAAAAAGACAGTGTGTCTGTGACTCATGGCATGGCCTGGTCCACTTAAGGACTTTATTGGCTCCGTCACTCAAGCGATACTCGATAGGTTTTCGATGGATCCGATTTACAAGTATAAGCACCGATGGCACATGATGGTTGCCGAGCAACTTGTTGAGCATAAAATAAAATTCGCTTAATATGATGAATGTCGGATGAGCACTTCGCGAGATGATTTCAGTGACGTTTAATTTTCCGAAACTTTCAAGAAATCTATCCTTTTGTAATTTATATAAATATTGCACCTTTTCATTTACCTTGGTGCCTATTTAATTGAATCGTCGTTTTTCATTAAATGCGAGCTGCAAGATCCTATATATCCACACTTGGTCCACTTTTGCTTTAATTAACCCGTCATAAACGAGGTTCTTAACGCCGATAAAGCTCTGGTTAAGTGTCTATCAAAGTTCAGTGCTTCCTGGCCAGAGCTCTAGCCTACTGCTTCAGGAAGCTCGTTGAGGAAACTGAGCAATTTTGTTTTTATCGCTTCCATTCTCGGCAAAGCTTAAAGTTGAGAGCTTTCCTATTTTAGGTGTTTTTGTATTAATTCTCTGAATTTGCGAAGGATTGCGGCTTTTTGGACAGATTTTACTAAAATCTGTCTGCTCGACAGAAACTAAAATAATATATAGCTTCAAAACTTGTTCTATATTTTTCATGATAAATGCAGAGTATACTCACAATATTTCAAGTCAAACTGCTTAATTTTCTTTAAATTAAGAAAAAAACACTAACAATTTGGCCCGCATGGTAATAAACAAGGTGGTAAAATAATGCACGGGAAAAATGTACAGCTGATTTAACAACTGAATTGTTGAAAAAATATGTCTGACGTGTTTCAAATTTACATTTTACAATTGTGGAAAGCTAATTTAACCACGGGGCTGGTTGAATTCGCATGTTTTTATTGTCTACATTGAGACATGGCGGACACTTCTTTAACTACGAAATTGGTAAATCAGCAATTTCGTTTTTGTCGATTGCATGGATCCCACTATATCTCGGGAAAAGTAGGGCCAAAAAATGCAAACAATTCCAATTAGAGTTGGTTCCTTTTGGTTCCTTTGATCCGCTGGTTCCTTTTTGATAAATGCGATCCATTTTACCACCTTGTTTCCTACAATGTATTGTCTCTAATCTTTTTCGTGCTGTGTTACCGCATTGGGGGGACCGCTTGCATCAGACTCAGACGATCTATCCGATGGAACTTGAGAATTTGCTTGCGGCACGCTGCCGAATCCATTGAGCCCAAATTGGGACCTTCCACCTTCGTTTAAAGCCTAATGAAAGTACTCGAACAGTTCGCATTCCTGAAAAATGCGCCTCTACTCTGCTGTGCTAAGGAAAAACGCCGTATGAACCTTCAGGCGTTGTCATATTCCCTTCAATATAACAGGCACTGGAAAAAAAATACATTGGATCTAGAGTCCAGACTCTTGAAAACATTGACAAGAAAAAATACTCTTGATTCAATCAGATGTTTGCTTAAATCAAAAGGAAACCCGCTCAAATGAAGCTTGGCTCTTGATTTAAGCAAAAATCCGATTGAATCAAGAGTATTTTTTCTTGTCGATGTTTTTAAGAGCCTGGACTCTAGATCCAATGTGTTTTTTTTTTCCAGTGCGGCGAATTAATTGAAAAAATTGTGAATATTCTTCTTCAAATTTTTCAGACAATTTTGTTCGCACTTTGATCTAAAATATTCGAAAATTTCCACAAAAAAATATGCATGACTTTCCTCGAAAATACATGTTTTATCCGAGGAAGTTTGGCAACTCTGGAATGTTCATACGGCTTTTTTCCTAAGCGCGGCAGTACTCAAAGCGCGGAATGAGGCATCTGCAAGAGAATGAAAACGTCAAATTTTTCAGACAATTTTGTTCGCACTTTGATCTGAAATCTTCGACGATTTCCAAGGAAAATATGCATGACTTCCCTCAAAAATACGTGTTTTATCCGAGGAAATTTGGCAACTCTGCAATGTTCATACGGCTTTTTTCCTAAGCACGACAGTACTCAGAGCGCGGAATGAGACATCTGCAAGAGAACGAACAAGCAGTTCCAACGCCCAAGCGTTGAAGGGCGCTTCTTTGTCAAAGCATATTACTACCAACTTATGTACCCGAAGACTGACGAAGCTGGAATATAAAGTAGGATTCTTTAACCGCAAAACCCTTCAAAACTTCAGATCGACCGCGAAGACCTGAACTTTCCACAAGCACTTTGTGATGAATTTAAGTCGGAGGAGAACGGAAACATAAAGGATTCACTGTAAATCAGACGACGGGAAAGAGCGGCGGAACCTCTAAAGCTGGTGCGTCAACGCGATCTAGCGGACAGCGGCGCACTATGGTCCCAATCCGCTCGGGAGCGCTCAAAAATCGATATTTATGAAATTGGACGACATTTTTTTTTCGAGTCAAAATTGATGAATATAGTATCTACGGGTCATAAACTACACGTAGTATACCTCAAAAAAATTTCTAGTCACTTTGAAAGTGTCACAAACTGTGCGAATAGTCGGATATGTATTTTCTGACCCGTGAAGTGGCTATTTCTAACAAAGCTTTCGGAGCCTCTCCTGAATCATGAAATGGTTTCTCAGAATTCTTGCTTATACCATTTTGTAGAGGACTCTAAGAGGATTGTAACGCACTAATTACAATTTTTCTCCGAGGCATTCTGATACATTCTACACAAGGTAGAAGTTGGGTACCTATTTTTCATGAAAAAATGCCGATTTTTCCCACGTACTTTCATTTTAAAAAAAAGTCACCAAAGGTCACCTAATGAGACACCTTTAGGGAGCTTCTACACATCCTTGGAAAGCTACAGTAGAAATATTTCGTGCTTTGGTTTGCTTTTTCTCGAGAAATCGAATTTATTAGGTCTCTAAGTCGGTGGCTAAAATAACGGTATTTAGCAAGTTTAGCCATCGATCAATCTGCAGTCGTCTTAAACTTTTTTGAGGCATTCGGCACCTCCAAAAACGTGCTTAAGTAGTCTCTATGAATCCTTAAGAAGGATTTTAAACCAAAAATTGTTGGTTCTTCTTGCTTTTTGAACGAATTTTGAATCTTTTTCGTACCTGCGTGTTTCCTTCAAAATACTGTATTAACCCTGGAAAGCCCCTCGAAAAATATTCTGAGACATTTGGCACCTCCAGAGACACTTTTAAGTCGTTTCTATAGATCCTTAGGAAGGCAACCGAACCAAAAATAATTGCTTCCGCATGCTCTTTCGACCAAATTTGAATTTTTTACGTGACTACGTGTTTGCCCCAGAAAAACTCAATTTTTTGCCCTGAAAAACACCAGTAATTGCAGGCTTAACACGTGCTAAGCAATTTTGCATCTACAGAGACGCCATTATGTAGCTTCTATGAATCTTTTTGAGGTTGACCGTTTCGAAAAAAATTTGGTTCCCCCTACTTTTTGAGATTTTTTGAAAAGTTTTCCGTTCCGCAGTTTTATCTTTAAAAATGCTCTTTTCCATCCTAGAAAGTACCTATTGATGTAAAATTCCTTACTCCCCGAATATTTATCCATTGTTGATTGAATTTTCCTTAACGTGACAATATTGCACCCCCCGCTCTTCAACATTGTTATGTACCCGATTGCATTTCCCGGCAAATCAACTTAAAGAAAAGTCTTCTCTGAAGCATTATTTCGACATTTTTAAAATACAAATGAATTTTAGATCTATTTCATTTTTTTCAGTTTAGTTATCTTTAAAAAAAAAAAAAAAAAAAAAAAAAAAAAAAAAAAAAAAAAAAAAAAAAAAAAAAAAAAAAATGGGGGGGGGGGGGTGTCAAAAAATTAAAACATCCTTAATTTTGCATGAACTGTACATGTATGTGCAATGAACGCATGGTTTTCATCCAATATAAGCAAGTATAACAAGCCAATCGTATGACAGTTTGTGATTTATGTGAAAAAATGACGGTAACTTTTGCAAATGATTTTTTAGGGAAAAGCGGAGGTCAAATTCGGATTCAGCGCATCAAAATCATGAGGACAACATATCTTAAATGTATTTATACTCAAACGGAGAGCCGCTCTGATTTTTGATCACTGAAAAGTGGATTGGGACCATAGTGCGACGCCGCGAGGTAGGGCGCGCAGGTCGCGGGGGTGCGGGGCCGCGTGAAGAGGAGTTCAGCAATGGGGAGGGGAAGCGCGGGTCGCGGGGAAGAGAGGGACCGGCCGGCCGGCGGTGACATCGGCGCTGGCTGGACCCATATTCACGGCGTGAACGCAGGCAGCGCTAATGTCTCCGCTAACTGGAGTTGGGGGTCCTTATTCATTCTCTTGGTCCATGACATAACCTTAAACCTTCCGCTCAATGCCGCAAACAGCTGACGTGTCGATGCTGCGCCAAGAAAATGAACCAATCACAAAGTAGCACAGTAATACGTCACTAAAATGAAGAGATCACGTGACTGTTCGTAATATTTTCAAATCGATCTGAAAGTACTGCCTCGGATATAAGTATTTAAAGCATAAGGAGGCCCTAAAATACTTTAACCAGGTAATACGTCCGTGCGAGATTGTTATGCTTAAAAGCAAAACATTTCACGAAAACTTTTACGAATACCAGATGCAGAAAAAAATCAAATTTTCCCGGGTGTACCAGAATGGCGTCATTACCCATAAGGCAAAAGGGCATGTAGTATAGTACATGTTACATCGGGGGAGTCGAACGGTTGGAAAGGGCGCATCTGGTACCCAGAAGCGCCCAAAACGAAGCCCGCGAGCTGATACCAAAAAGAACATGGCGCGCCGAGCCGAGCCGGTGTCTCGAGAATTTTTCACGGTATTTTCGCGCAAATTAAAATTCCCTGCTCATTGTTGCGAGGCATAGCTCAAGTTTCAGGAATACGTGCGTTATTAAAGTTCAAAAGTGACAGACGTCTCTCGACTTTTTCGCCGTTCGTTTTCGGTTATACGGTGCCTGACTCCACCAAGCTACGACATGATTGCTACTTCTCTCGAATTGAACGAAATGTTTGAAGCCCCGTGCAAAAACAACGCATCTGCAATCCATTTCAAATTGAATATCCGTTGTGTTTACATGTCTCGTTTACGTCATCGTCTTAAGTCATTACTAGCGCTCAGGCCAAGCAATTCTACGCCTTATTCGAATCTCTGAGTCATCGCTCCCTCGCATAAGTCGAACCGCATTTTGCAATTAGAAACTACAATTTCTGGCTCATCCGTAAAAACAATATGTGCATAGGGTTACTAATGGTATAAAATACTACTAATGGTACTAATGATAATGTATACTAATGGTACACAATCATGGTACTAATGGTAATGTATACTAATGGTACACATGGTATTAATGGTAATGTATACTAATGGTACACATGGTACTAATGGTATGGTGACGTTAATAAGCAGAGTCAAAAATTTTGTTCTCCAATTGCAAAGCAGGGCCGGATTTACCTACTTGCCGCCTGTATTTTGCCACCTTCTTTTCTTTCGTTTTGAAACATCAATAAAAACCATCAAGTGAACGTGCCGGAGGGGGAGGGGATGCGTTTACCTACTCGTGTTGGATACATTTTTTGCGAAAGCCCTGTCAACACTACTAGCAAAATTTCACGGAACTTTGCGCGAAAGTTAAGTTCCGTTAACCTTTCTCTATCTGGGCAAGGTCCTCTATTTATAAGAAATGAACCTAACAATTATGAAAGAACAAATATAAATGTGGTTCAATAATTTTAACTTCCGCCGCTGCGCCGCGCTAATCGCATTGTGATTGGCGCAATGCGTGAAGTATTCCTGCAGTCTTGTAGGCGCTATACGTTTCACGCCAACCGCTCCTGACCGCACTGGGTTTGGCGCAATGCGTGAAGTATTCATGCAGTCTTGTAGGCGCTAATATGTGTGACATGCCGATCGCCGCGCCGAGGGCTTGTCTTTTTCATTCTCGTAGAGACCCTTTATTGAAAAAGTTGAGGCAACGCGGCTTATGGATGTCACAAACGGGAATCAAGATTACACGAATCGGACTTTTTTGTAATCTTTGATCAATCCATTCCTAAATTCCTATTTCCGTTCCCTCTCTCGTTCCATTTGTTCCTTATCGTACCCCCAATTCCCCGGTTCATTCCAGTTAATAATCTTTGCAGTGCAATTGGTGAAACTGTAATCTTTATTTCCGTTTGTGACACTGTGAAGGCCTACACTGAAAAAAAAGTAGCTTGGATCAAGCATGATAATTCTTGAATTTGCCCCCAAGAATTTTCTTTATCTTGCCTTAAGCCGACTTTTTCTTGATTCAAGAAAAATAATGCTTGGGTTAAGCAAAAAAGTAGCTTATATTAAGCAGCAAAATTATTGTTTTAAGAATAAATACTTCTTGGCGGCAAATTTAAGATTCTTTTTTTTCCAGTGTATAAAATACGGGAACCATTCAGAAACAGATTCGCATTGTCTTTACTCTCAGTATTAAGGGACTCTAATGTACAGCTTCTCGGAGAGCTGTTTAAAAAATTAATATTCCAGGAAGAAAAGGCAACAGCGCTCTAGCTCTCACCTCCTTATCACGATCTGCTCTTGTAGCCGACAAGTGGCATCGCAGAAGGCTACTGATGCGACGGTCACCAAGCCGAGTTGTCTACGATGCCGATGAAATCCGCTAATTCCGCACGGAGTCGAACGTGCGAGGCGCTCGTTTCCCCGCACGATGTGTCGACCTGCCCGGGGGTCGCGCCCTATTGGGACTCAGAATGTGGATTGATCTAGGTTCCGATGTCAGTCTCGACTTCTCGAGTCGAGTGTTCCTTCCGTTGATTCTTGATCTATGATCTTGCGGTCTCGCAAGGTGCACAACTATGAGAGCTCTTATGGCGCCGTTGCCGCGATGACATAATCCTGCAAAATAATTGGAGCATACATTAGCTCCGTAGTGCTCCCTGGCGCTCTAAGATTCTTAACTGCCGATGTCTTCTATTAAAGCAAAACCTTGTGGGGATCTCTCACTATGTTTTTTGGAAGGTCGCCACAGTCAGGAAGTATCGGGAAACCGGGAAATTGCAGGGAATTTTGATAATTTAGGGAAAACCTGGCAATGTCAGGGAAACCTGAAAATGTCAGAAAGTACACGGAGAAAAGAACTTCGTACGTGGGACCCGAAGTTGAGGTCTTATGGATCTCTGAAGTTTTCGGATCACGTATCTAAAAACTTAAGGTCGAGCTGCCGAAGTTCGAGTTAGACATCGAGGTACTTCGGCATGTCCCGGAGTACTTCAGATGTGTGACCCGAATCCTTCGGTATAGATCGAAGTACTTCAAATGTCTGACTCAAACTTCGGCAGCTGGACCTCAAGTTTTTCGATGCGTGATCCGAAAACTTCAGGGATCTATATGACCTCAACTTCGGGTCCTACGCACGAAGTTATTTTCTCCGTGTACCGGGAAATGCCGGGAAAAAATTGTCGTGTCACCTGTATTTGCTGTCTAGAATGGGTTCGACGTTTCGAACAACATATTTTGCCCGAAATCTATTTCTAATATCTTGTTAACCGTCTGGCGTATCTTCATTTGTCAGGGAATTTAATTTTCTAATTTCTTTAGCAACCCTGGTATGGTCTTTAATTTCATCCAAAGATTCCAAGGAAATATATCGAATTTCCGTCGAAAATAAATCATTTATCCGGGGAAATTTAGCAACATTTCGTCGTCCCTAAGGCGTATTCCCTAAACGCGGAGCAGAGGCAGGCATGCCGTGAGCGGAGCTTCCTCTTGGAGGGCCGTGCCCCCTGCCCGGGGGACTCGGGCAGTAGGACAGGCAAACAGGGGGGCCCGGGGGGGGGGCTGGGGCCCGGGCCACGCGCCTGATGAATAAACGCCGTTGATTAAGGTCAATGTTGCGGTCGAGCCTAGACTAATTACCCGCAGCTCGTCGTTCGGCTCGCCAAAGGGCGTAACACCACTTCGAGATGAGTCAACTCTTGCAACCTTATCGAATGACTTCGATCGATGTATAGTATCGGTAAGATAAGGGCATATCGATAACGATTCAGGTTTCGATCCCCTGGCACCTTAATTTCAAGCCGACTGGGACTTGAACTTACGCGCTTTTGATCCTGACTCGCTGCGTATCGGAATCGTTTCGACACCTCCACGCCCCCGCTCCCACCCTCTCCGCCTACGTGATGTGATGGATCGACGGGTTTTCGGTCTCCGCCCAGGTCTCGGCAAGAAGGCGATGGCCCTGTCGAATATTTCAGGCGTTGCGCATCGGAAATTGAAATTCACCGCTTTAAGGGACGTATTCATAGCAGTTTTTAAGGTAGATTATCGGTTTTTTGGAGGACGATTCGATATTCGATCGATCTATTGAGCAACGTATGCAGCATGTAGGTGGACCACCCATCTTCCCTAACTGTCTACCTCTCCATAGTTCCTTTCAGAATAAATTCGTCCAAATGATACCTCCTTATCACAAAATGCAGAACAACTCTGCCGTGCTAAGGAAAAGTGCCGTATGAGCCCTCAGGCGTCGTCGAATTTCCTCTGATAAAACAAGAATCCCTTTGTAAACTTATGAATATTTTCCTTCCATTTTTTCAGAGTATTTTTTTCGCAATTTCACCTATAGTTCCTGAAAATTTCAAGAGTAAAAATATTCATAACTTTCCTCAAAAATGAGCATCTTATCAAAGAAAACCTGGCAACTCTCGAATGTTCATACGGCGTTCTTCCTTAGCAGTTAGCACGGCAGAACTTGATGCATGTTGAAAGGAATGGTTGATTTTTCCTCTTAAAGCTCGATTCGGTGCGTTTGCCGGTATGCATGGCAACGATGGGTCTCGTCGATCCAGAAGGCAGAGACGAGATAATAGCATTGATTGATGTTCACCGCATTTCCGGAAACCCGGCTCACCATTTCCGGTCCACATTGCTGCATATAAAATAAAGTCGCCGGTCCGCTGAACCGCTGAACTGGACAGCGTATAAAAACATCCTCGAGGAAAAGGAAAATATCTAGTCCGCGTCGATTCGGGAAAAATCCGGGAAAGTTCCCAGCAGCCCGGACACCGGAGGAGGAGCCAGGAAAAGTTCGCTTCTTACAAAAGGATATCAAACGAACCGCTGTGGAGTTTTTACGGAGTGTGGTGTAACCAACGTCCATGACGATTTATCCGTAATAATATTGATATGTGCACCAAAAATATTCATTGATTTCTATGAATGGTAAAGACATTTCACACTGGTTTTTTTCTCTTATTATTTTTCCAGTTTTATTTTTTCTTTTTCGGGGTTGATTTTTCAATTTGGTCAACGACTTTAAAATGCGCAGAAATTAAAAACCATACCGACTGTCATATTCGCGAAAATCGTTCGGTAAATGACACCGAAGTTTGAATTTGATTTGACGCACACAAAAGACGCTGCTCTCGTATTATTGAGTTCACTTCAGAAATTTTGTACGTGTCTATCGTATCTACGGGGATGGCTAAGGTTGAATTTCTTTGTCTAATAAGCCTCGGAGGTGTAGGGGTGTGAATTCTGCCTTTTGATAAGACGTAATTTTTGAAAATAACCATCTATAATATTGCTAATCCGTCATTTTCAGATTTCCACTTGGCTCAACAAAAAAATTTTGGCCATTAAAGTTTTGCCTCCGTTTACTATGTAATGTCTTTTTCCCCGTAGGCATTTACTTTTGGCCATGCGAGTTTCACACCAATCACAGGAGGAGAAATTTTGATCGGACTTCTTCGCTTAGAACAAAACAAAATCTGAGATCCTTGAATGAAAGTATTTCTGCCAAACGAAACTATGAACAATGAGGCATGAGCCCTAAGACCCATAAGAATATATGCATAGCAGAGCTCACGTCTTTATGCACATAGCTCAGTTTGGCGAAAATACGTCAAAACGTTGGAACGAAGATACGCGTTTCCTCATTTTGCCGTCGAAATTTATCAGGAAACACGTATCGTACCGCTGAATATTGTTGCCTTTTCTACTGGTCCATTTTTAGAGAGGGTTCAACGAAGCCTCCGTTGTTCCGTTTGGCGAAAACACGTCCAAATGTTGGAACGAAGGTAAGGTACGCATTTTCTCATTTGGCCATCAAAATTCATCAGGAAACACATATCGTACCGCTGAATTTTGTGCCTTCTCTACTGGTCCATTTTTAGAGGGAGTTCAACGAAGCCTTGCGGGGCTTTGTATGGGAATAAAACTCGCTTAGCGTTAAAAATTTATGGACGACCCTTCAAAAATCTTTTTCGACAATACATGGAGCGGTCAGCTCGAAGGGTTCCCAGGAATCATTTAATTCGTCTCAATCGAACACTCGAAACAGCCCTCTCGTCGATTCTTAAGGGGCAGCACGCGTCATTTCATCGCTCCTTTGGCGTAAAAGCGTATCTCTATCGCCGCATGAGCCCCCGATAGCATAGATTTATATGTGAAACACGGCTCACGCGGAAAGCGAGATACGCGGTTTCGTCAGATGGGCGGCAATTTCACCGCTCTAGCCTTCTAGGCGTGTGCGAGCTTGCCCTCTTCTTCTTCGTCCGAGAAGAACCGCGCAACGCTCATAGAAACTGCTTCGAGTTTACGCGGTTTTTACTCGATCCGGCGGAGGCGAGTCCGAGCTTTCCCGTGATTTGTTGAACTTCACTCGAACTTTTCACCCCTTCGCTTCGAATTATTAATTCCGGCCCGCATTCAGGCCTCACCCGATTTGAGCGTTAACTTCTCGAATTAATTTTTTTTCTTGTAATCGCTTGCCCGCCAGGTTGCCATTTCTCCACGTGATCAACCGAAGCGTTTCTTTCGAAACACGCCGACTCTATGAAAGAAAATTCTCCAGGAGACAAGAAAAAGTATACACAGCTAGCGGAAATGAATTCCTTTTCCGACTGAAACTCAATTTCGAAAAAAAATCGACTTTGCATCGTTTTTATATAAACGCCTCAATTTCTTCACCGATCGGAATTGTATTTTAAATTAGCGGTATTACATTGGGATCATTAATTGTGCTATTCAGACAGCTCAAAAAGTCTGTAATTTCAATTTAAAAAAAGGTGCTAAGCAAGTGCAAATAAGTGCACCAGTTATTTTACCGAATCTAGAGAGTACATATTGCAGAACGCACAAGTGAATAGCGCACAGCGCAAATGTGCATATTGCGCAACGCAAATGTGCATATCGCGCAACACAAATGTGTATATCGCGCAACGCACAAGTGCCTATCGCACAACGCACAAGTGCATACCGCATAACGCACAAGTGCATACCGCACAACGCACAAGTGCATATCGCACAACGCATAGGTGCCTATCGCACAACGCACAAGTGCATGCTTGTACCCGTTCCTCGTCAGTAATGGTTGATAATTTTTATTTACATACATCAAATGTTGCTCTAAAATAGTGACTGGAACCGTAGGAGCCTTTCATAACCGCAGGAATAACCACAGTAATCCGGCAAACCTCTTTGTTTCTATTATTGTTATCAGCGCGGCCGATATTTCACGAATCGGGCCCTTTTGAGTTGGTTGGCCGGAAAAGTTGGTGATTTGTTACGCCACCGTTTGGCATGCTCAAGTGTCATAATTGGAGCAAAGTTCGCTCATTTTCAAATAAAGCGGAACGATGAACTTTTACCGTGTAATTTCAATTACTCTTTGTCAGTTTCTTTCGGCGCTCAGCCAAATGCCACCCCTCTCCCGATGCCCCCCCCCCCCCTCACGGGCTGTTTGGAGGGAAGCAGGTTGACACGAAAAAACAATCCTCTTACTGCATCATAATTTGCTCTTTCATTAACTCCTTTTGACTAATTGACTGTAGTTTGTGTGTATTGATTTATCCTCTTACGTATTTCTCATTCATGTGCGCTAGAGTAGCTAGTTTTATCGCTCATCTCTATAATTTTAGATCGGTCCCCAGTAGGTTAGCCTACAGCAGACGTTTCTAAGTTGAATTATTGAAATTTAACTTTTTGACTCCATTCAACAGCATTGTTCATGAAAAAGTTCGCCTTCGTGAACCAAAGCCCACCCCTCTTCCCGTTGGCAGTCATAAATCATACTCTTTACTATTTGTTCTATTTATTTTATGATTAGTACAAAATGAGCTTCTGACCGAAGCTATGGTACACGTCATTCTTATGGTACATGTAGAGATACAGATCTATACAGAGTATCAGATAGATACAGATTTAAATACAAAATAAAGAAAGAAGAAAAAAAAGAAAAAGAAAAAAAGTGAGGCACAAGGAAAAAGGGGGAAAGGGGAAAAGGGAAAAAAAGAAAAAGAGGGAAAAAAGAAAAAGAAGGAAAAAACGAGTTACAGGAAATTTTGAATTCAGCTAATCGTAAATTTTCTTTTTTAAAAAATTCAGAATTCACACAAAATACAATGGACCCGAAACTTCGTCCTTAACATTGAGCTTTATTGGTAACACAACTTCAAACATTTCTTCGCGGTTCCTATCCGATGCGACTCGGCGGGTTTCTGTTTGGAATCGGTCCGAATCTTGGAAGACAAAGGTTCGACGTGCAACGTTTTGGAAGAACGACGACGCGCCCGTTCAACAACACGAGCTCTCCAATTTACGATTCGAGGAAAACGAGAATTTCGACGTGATTAAAATTCAGCGCCTCGTTAGGCTGATAAAATGTTGACGAAAAAAGCGGCAGGTTAAAAAGGTCCTCAAGCTGAGGCGACACACAGTGGATCGAGTCAATCACAGGGGTCGGACATGAAATTTTTGACTAAAACTGCAAATTTCCATGTTTACTTCGTCACATTTTAAATTTTTAGGGGTGCTTCTGGAAGAAAATTGCACGAGGACACCAATTGTACCACTTTTACAACCTCAACGTTTTGTATAAATGGAGTTATAAGCGTTTAAAGTTTCCAAATTTTGTCCGACCTCTTCTACTGACTCGATCCACTGTGCGACACGTCGAGAGGGGTTCCAGGGACTTGCAACGGTAGAGCGAATCGCACAGGGATTAAAAATGGAAAAGAGGATAAAAGGTAATTAAGGAAATTTTCACACTTTTAGGCTTAATTGAAACAAAAAGGTCGAAAGGGCGATCGCTCCTCACTCCTCATCCCTCGCTCCTCTTGGGAAAGCTCACGAGCCCCCTGCCCTTCTTAGGGTCGCTCAAGAGGGAAAGGAGCGCGTTAATTTCACACGCAACCTTCCGTTTTCGTCAGGCGTAGCCGAAGATTTCCACCCTAAGCTGTAAAGTTTTCAGTCCTGCGAGCCAAATTTTTGTTTCCCTTCCTTGAAATTTCTCTTTAATAATACTCAGGAACATTTCAAGCATAGTGCAGTGGCGTGGCGTGAATTGCGATGTATCGATTGTAATTCCATTTAAACCTATGGTAAAGAATCGATTATTAAGGTGTTCGCTGCGAACACCCGTTTGTCGATCCTTTTCCATAGGTTTAAATGGCATAACAATCGATACATCGCAAATCACGCCACGCCACTGGTATAGTGCCTAGGTCTGCCGTACCGAGGAGGGACGCCGTATGAACCCTCAATTTTTCAGATAATATTGTCCGCAATTTCACCTAAATTTCCTGAAAATTCCAAGGAAAAATAACCATAACTTTCTTCGAAAATAAACATTGTATCGAAGGAAATTTGGCAACTCTCGGATGTTCATACGGCGTTTTTCCTTAACGCGGTAGAAGTGCCAGATGGAACTATTCAGCCTCTGAGACCACGCTAGGAAGTATCGTTACTCGTTGAATGCGTTTTTTATGCGTCGACACTCTTAATCCATCTAATGTAGCAACCACATTGCTCACCGATCTACGTTGCTCTCCGTTTATTGGGTTTTTAAAGGATGCAACTATTCGGCCTCCGAGACAACGCTAGGAAGTATCGTTTCTCGTTGAAGGCGTTTTTACGCGTAGACACTCTTAATCCATCTAATGTAGCAACCGCATTACTCACCGATCTACGTTGCTCTCTGTCTATTAGGTTTTTAAAGGATGCAACTATTCGGCCTCCGAGACAACGCTAGGAGGTATCGTTTCTCGTTGAAGGAGTTTTTTATAAGTGGACACTCTTAATCTACCAAATGAAGCAACTGCATTACTCACCGATCTACGTTGCTCTCTGTTTATTGGGTTTTTAAAGGATGCAACTATTCGGCCTCCGAGACAACGCTAGGAAGTATCGTTTATCGTTGAAGGCGTTTTACGCCACGCGTTACGTGTCGACACTCTTAATCCATCTAATGTAGCAACCGCATTCACTTCATGATGCACATAGTTCCGTTTGGCAGAAATACGTCCATTTATTGGGTTGACAAAAATATGTGCTACTGTCTTTTTCTCGGCAGCTTTAATTATTCCGGGAGTCAAATTCTAGAATTGAACGCATTGTTTGCACTTTTGCTTTAAGAAAACTCGCCATTTTTCAATGAACAAGGTTAGGCTCAATTTCTCAATCTTTGCGATAAGTTCAATTGCGGCAATCATCCCATTCTATTCTAATGCTCGCGGATTGTTATTTTCAGTAAACAAACAGGTCGATCTTAGAGTCAGCTGACACTGATGGATTTCAAAGCTAATCATGCGCGGGAACGCATATTTTTCAGATGACTCTCAAGATCTCCCTCGAGTGAATCAGCGCATCTCCGACGGCACTCGGCAAGAAAGACCTATCGAGGCGGATCCTTTCGTAAAACCGCGTAAGTGCGGAAGAGTCGTAACGTGGGCTTACGCGAGTTTATTCCGTCGCGTGGGCACATAGGTCTTTTTTGCGCGGCGCAATTCGGTTCTTCCCCGTTTTCTTGGCCGGTATTTTTCGATCTCGCCTGAGCGCGAGTCCAGGTTAACTTATGGTCGGTGATTAGGTGACTGAGGAGCGCGCACGGACCGCGTTTAATTGCCCGGAATCCCGCGAAAATTGAACATCATTCGCAGTGGCCTGCCGTGCTTTGCGATGTATCGATTATAACTGCCGTTTAAACGTGTGGAAAAAATCGATAAACAGGGTGTTGCAATGAACACCGTAATAATCGATTCTTTAAAACAGCTTCAAATGGGGCAATATCGATAATCGATCATTCACGCCTCGCCACTGATCATTCGAGGACTCATACGAGTATGATTTCTCCACCCGAAAGAGCTGTTCGTACCCAGAAAGCACAACGAATAAGAGGTTTGTTTTATAAGCGATTTTTTTTTTTTTATTTTAAAGAAAAAATATTTTAAGAAATCATTGGAAAATGTTCTTTTGAGAACAACTTGAGCATTGATAGTTCGGGAAAACCTCCTTTAAACGTTAAAAAGCTTTTTTTTTATTTTTTGTTTTAAACGCAAAAAGTAGATGTTCAGGAAATGTTTTTAAATTTCTCGAACAACTTTGAAATATGGAATATAAACATCGACGGTTATTTTATAAACATCTCAAGGAAGATTTTATAAAACCTTTCACAAGATCATCTTTGAAAAACCCTCAAAAACTTGGATGGCTTACAACGTTTGAACAGTATGTATAAAAGGATTGAAAAATGGCTTAACAAATTTAGGTAAACACAAATAAAAAATACCACAACTTATCTCTCTAAACATTTCAAAGTCATTTTTGAGTTGTTATAGTTCCTCTAAGTTTTAAAAACACGCGGAAAAAACATATCATTGTTTCCATACAGAGATATTTTAAAAACGTTTTTCAAGCATCATTGTACTATCATAGATTCTACGTTTTGCGTGACGTCACCACGTCGTTTTCCTGACGAAGAAACTTAACTCCATTCCAAGGTTGCAAAATTGACCCAAACAATTCAATATTTTACAAGAATGTACCTGCAATTTTCTTGCTGAAAATTTGTCTGATTTTTGCATGAGATCAGCAGAAAAATAAGTAAAATTTTCGATGGAACTTCTTAAAATTCTCCTGGTTATATAGTGCAGTTTACGCGGGAAAATTTTGCAACGTTGAAATACAGTCACGTTCTTTCGTATAGGAAACGACGAATAGTGAATCCAATAAAAAGTTGTACGTTGAAAAAGTGAAAATTGCTCCGAATGCAAAACATGATTTGCTTGTAATGGAAAACCACTTTTGTTACCACGAAACGGTGGAAATTTGCGATTTTAACGTGGACCGATCCTACCATTACCGCTAATTGAAGACTGCGTTTCCGTGGGCGTTGATTTTCGGCAAAGGTGTGGCGTGCTTTGCGATCTATCGATATTTCCCCCATTTGAAGCTATGGTAAATAATCGATTATTAAGGTGTTCGCTGCGAACACCCTGTTTATCGATACTTTTCCATAGGTTCAAACGGCCGGTCAATCGATATATCGCAAAGCACGCCACGCCACTGATTTTCGGTCCAGATGCAGAATGCACGAACTGACTCCGCCGTGCAATTTTGCGAAGTATCCAAGATTTGACCCTGGTCGTGCCTCGCACCTGCTGTTATTTTCTCGAGAATCCATCTATCTCCAATGAATGAAAAATCGATTGTTCCAAGCTCGAAAACAGACAACTTGATTCTTAGTTACTACCAGTAAAGGGGCGTTCTCAGACCGGGACGGGCTCTCGGTCCGAGGACACAGCTTTCAGTGGCGTGGCGTGAATGATCGATTATCGATATTTCCCCCTTTGAAGCTGTGGCAAAGAATCGATTATCAAGGTGTTCGTTGCGAGTACCCTGTCTATCGATCCTTTTCCATAGGTTTAAATTGTAGATAAATCGGTACATCGCAAGGCATGCCACGCCTACTTTGCAGAAACTGCATGATTTTTTTCGATTCGTATAGATTTCGTAGCCTCCAGGTACCAATTTGATCTCAAGTTTAAAATCTGACAGGTTTGCAAATGTATTCGTGCAAAAACCCTTCCCCGAGATATTGTTATTTTAATTTTAATGCCTTTTTTATCTTGCCAGCTTCGAAGCGGTGGTATTTGGCGTACCCCCGTCGGCATATGTGACGGGTATTGCACGATTTGTATAATAGTCGAGTTTCAGCGGTGAAACCGTTTCATTTTAGAGATAGATTTTACGCCGCAACTTTGCCCGAGAGTTAATCCTAAAATGCATTGTAGGTTATCGATTCACGGGGATGGTGTAAATATGGCTATGCTTACGATTCCGCGGAGTTTTCAGCTCAAACGGTACCTAAAATTTGGTTCTTTTTTGGGTCTTGGTTCATAATTTTGGGTTCCCTAGTGATGTGTAGAAAAATAATGAGGGGTGGAGTAGCTATGTGGGAAAATGGAGGAGTTTCTTTCGCAAATGAACGCTCATTTGATCTACATTTACAATTTTCTGGATCAATTCAGAAACAACTTGTGGACCATAAGATTTTCTGTGCACATAAGTGTTTTTACGGGTGAGCCAGAAATTGTAGTTCCTAATGGTAAACTGAAGTCCATTTGGACCGCGTTGAGCAGAAAGGAACCAAGTCATATCAGCTATTGCCAAGTTTTACCGGGTATAGTATAATTTTTTACACGAAAACGTTTGTGCGGATTTTTGCGCGAGTTTCGGTGAATTTTATGCATAATACGAAGGAAATGCCTTAAAATGTTCAAAGGAATATGCACGAACATTCTCTTGTAAAAAATTATATTGCTCAGTTAAATTTGGTAATAGCTGACGTGGCTTGGTTCTTATCTGCTATACGCAGTCCATTCGGATTGTAAGTTAAGCGAAAAGGAACCAACTCACATTTTGGAAAAAATTAAGTTATGAGTGGTTTTGAACTCAACCACTGCTCTATTATCTATCGTCAAAAATTCAAAGTTTTTGTTGGAGCAAATTTTGCAGAAATTGAACTTGAAGTTTATCTTTTACATTGAGTCTTATGCAGGAGCCAAACTTTAAACCTCTTTTTCTCGGTTCGATCCCGATGTGGCTTGGTTCCTTTCTGTTTAACTCCGTCTATTTGACAGTCAAACACACGTGTGCATTGTACATCACTTTTTATTAAGTGGGATGTAGATAAACCTCTTTTGGATTGATGATTGATGCGTCCTTCAATGAAGTTATTTGTTATATTTATAATCCTCTAAAAAATAGAATAAATTTCATGGCTTTGGGCCGATCATAATTACTTTAAAATTCAAGGAGAAACCTCAGCAAGAGTACATAATCATTACTTTGTTCATCCTGATTAACATATTATCTTGTCTAACTGAACCTTTGATTTTGTTGCAGGTGAGTACCACGAATTTTCCTGATGGCTATTAAGAAGAGAACCGGTTGATGATACCTTACTTTGTGCGAAACTGCTCTGAGAATTCTGCCTTTGCTCTCCGCCCCAACGCAGTGATGTCATTATAGTCGTAAAACAATTCAAATTCATTTTGACCTTCTTTAAAAAAATTTAAAACGTAAAAACGTTAACTCCCTCTCACCTTTGTCCTAAAGCGTAACTTTTTGAGCCGCTTACATCACCGCTTCTTTTTAATTTATCCGTGAGGTGGCTGTAAGTCTAACAGGAGTATGAAAACCGTAAATTCAACAAAGCTGGAAAGTCAATTTCTAACTTTTCAGTTGATTTTAAACCTTTTCAAATTAATGAACGGGTTTTGCGAGAACTTTTGATGATAAATCGTGTCCGATAGTATACTTTAACTTCGTTCCGCTTGATGGTCCATATTAGACAACTCAGGGCCTGTTTGTATCAGTGGCGTAACGTGCTTTGCGATTTATCGATTCATCATCCATTTGAGCCTATGGAAAAGGATCGATAAACAGGGTGTTCGCAATTAAGACCTAAATGATCGATTCTTCACCATAGCTTCAAATGGGGAAATATCGATAATCGATCATTCATACCTCGCCACTGGTTTGTATGTTCGCTTTATCGCACGATAAAAAGTGTTAGGGGTTATCCCCTAAAGTAATGGTACAACCCCAATTTGTTGGATGATATTGGTGTTTCCAATTAATTGTGGTAGTAGCGCAACTCAAGTTGGGGTAGTCCCGCGACAATTGGGTTAGTAACCTAATTTATTGGGATACTACTAAAATTAATTGGTGTGTACTACTACAATTAATTGTATCGCATTTAGCAAAAAGGAACCAGCGCGATTGCAGTGTTTTAGAAATGTTGCTGCTTCATAATTACCATACAAAATCTCATAGAGTAGCAAACAGTTTTTGCTTTCCACCGAAAAATTGTTAATTTCAACTGCCGATATAATTGTGTAAATTTTATTATTGTACTACACATATTTATTATTTTTAAAAGAAAAAAAGAAGTTGCACAATTTTGAAGACACTGTAATTACGCTGGTTCCTTTTTGCTGTAAAATGCGATAATAATATAAAATATTATAAATGCGATCCACTTGGGGTACTGCAACTATTATTTGGAAATGTCGAAGTTGAGACTTAACCTCTGCCTCTTCTTTTCCGTGCACTAGACGAAATTACATTATTTTTACGTCGAAAAAAAGACGTTATAAATTGAAAGAAAGAACTACGGCTGCACGACCACGACCTCGGCGGAGAAAAAAGAGCTAAAATAATAACCATCACCACCGCAAGTGTTCCCGACGTCGGATTTTCGTCTTACTTAATTCAATCGGAACGTATCCAGACGTCTGCTCTGCGTCACCCGCCCGGCGATACCCACTCTCCATCCGAAGATAAAAAATTGTCGACGTTCCGGGGCGAAGCCGGATGAAAAATCGTTGCCGGGCCGCGGGCGAGGGGCCGAGGGGGGGGGGGGGGGGGGTGGAGGTGGGAAAAACTCAGGGCTCTCCGCTTATCGGGTCACCCCTATTTGTATCTGTTTCATTTCACGTCTCGGGAGCGTGCAAAGTGTGTCTTCAATCATGTTTACGGTTGAAGGTGATTTTTTACGTAGGCCGCCCCTGGCCCGAGCAACGGGCGGAGGGGGGGGTGGTGCGCCGGCGCCCCCTCCCGCCGCTCGAGACGCAAACGTCTTTTTCCCGGCCCCGCTTTTTACGTCTTGGCGAGTGCGAATAAATCATTTATTCAAATCGCTGTGACTTCTCTCGTGATAAAATTGGCCGATTCGGCTGACCCAGAATCCGCGGCCCATCATCGTCTTTTCAGGGCGGCGTGTGAACTTTTTCAATCGTGAGGTCGTTGAAAGGATCTTCCTTTATGTTACGCTACGTTACGTCTCGGTTCATTGCGTTGCGTTACGTCTCGGTTCATTACGTTACGCTACGTCTCTTTTACTTTGCGTAGTCTCAAAGGAATGACCGTGACTTCAGGAGTCGGTTTTTTGGGGTCAAAATAAAATTGTTTTCACTTAAATCTTTTCCTAGAGATGATTCTTACACAGCCTGAATTTGTTTTTGAGTTGAAGAAAACCCACAGAAAATTTCGGGGAGGAAATATTGATTCATTTTTTTTAAATACAAAAAATAATAAAATAAGAACGATATAAAATCACTCAAGATGAGTGTCTACTCAGGCGCTAAAAATCGTTTAAAATACTATTTTGTGATGTAAATTTTTACTGAAAATTTTTTCTCACGGGGTCAATTAATTATTGTTTCTAAAATTAGGAAAAGATTCAAAATTTCAATCTTAGCCAGAATATTTGACTATTTGCCTAGGCATTTGACAAAATGCCTGATTTTACTGTTTGCCTGCGACATACCCACTTTTACATCGTTTCTTATCCAGCTCCCACGAGCACACCCCATCTTTCCGCTCACACATAGTTCCTTTTAGCATGAATACGTCCATTTCTGGTGGCTCTGCACTGAAAAAAAATTCTCGGCGTTTTTACCAAGGTCCGTTGGTACCTTTACCATCTCACTTTTTTTTACCAGTTATTGGTAATTTTACCAGGACAGACTGGTAAGCTTACCCAAAACCCGGTATTTTTACTGTTTTTTTTTCAGGTAAGAACACCACTTTTATTGGTAATCAATTCCCGGTAACCGGCCATTTTATCTCGGTAAATCTACCGCAGTCGATAAAAAATATTGGCGTTTTTACCAAGGTCCAGTAAAATTACCGAGAAAGTTCAATAATTTATACTGAGATTTCTCGATAAAATTACCAATTTCACAAATGGTAATTTTACCAAGAAAAAACTGGGATCAAATGGAACCCTGAATTCTTGGTAATTTTACCCTTTTCTTAGTAAATACACAAAGATTTTTTTTCAGTGCATAGTTCCTTTTAGCATAAATTCGTCCATTTCTGGTGGCTCTGCACGTAAAAAACCTCACTTCAACGGTACGAGCTTTTCCTTTTCCCTTCTCTCACCACTTTTTTCCGCGGTCCGTGTTCGGGAGCATTCCGAATCCAAGGCGAAAGGTAAGATGAGACTTTAATTGAAGGCCGATAAGGTATCGGGACCCGGCGAGGGAATCTGGACGGCGGAGCCGGAGGAAGCTAACTCGAAATCTGAAGCTTTGCAGCGTCTTTCAATGAATATAAATGATGGGCGCGCTGCCCGCCCCGTTCTTTTTTCCAGCGGCGTGGCGCGAATTGCGATAAATCGATTGTTGTGCCATTTAAATCTACGGAAAAGGATCGATAAACAGGGTGTTCGCAGCGAACACCTTAATAATCGATTCTTTACCATAGGTTTAAATGGCATAACGATCGATGCATCGCAATTCACCCCACGCCACTGCTTTTTTCCTGTCGACGTCGACGTTCCTCCCCCCCCCCTCCACCACCCCTCGGCGGAAGGGGATGCAAAGGGGGGCTGACATGATAGTGCTCACGTTTCTGCGGTCGCTACTGGTTTCCGTCACCCCCCCCCCCTCCTCCCTCCCGTCTTGAGCTCTAAAGTTGTGAAGTTGGGGATACCTTCAGGATTTTTCCGGGACGAGGTGTTTTTTTTTATTTGTTGCGCATCGGGGAAATGATTAACAGTTTTTGCGCCGTGCATTTACGTCACGGAAGCTCCAAACTTTCCCGAGGAGAGGGCAAAAGCCGCAATTTTTAGTACGGGCCTCGTGGCAGCCCTTATACTCACAACCCTTACCCGTAAACGAGGGGTCATAACGATGCACTGAAAAAAGTATGGTTTGTGGTATAGTGATATGAGTGGTAATCACCAAAGGAAGGAATGAATTCGATCGACATAAATCGATCGAAAAATACACTGGAAAAAAAACACATTGGATCTAGAGTCCAGACTTTTAAAACCATTGACAAGAAAACATACTCTTGATTCAATTCATTCGCTTGATTCAAGCAATTCAAGCTTAAATCAAGAACCAAGCCTCTTAATTTGAGCGGATTTCCTTTTGATTTAAGCTTAAATCTGATTGAATCAAGAGTCCTTTTTCTTGTCAATATTTTCAAGAGTCTGGACTATAGATCCAAAGTGTTGTTTTTTTTCCCAGTGTATGGACGTGAATCGATCGACATGAACCGATCGATTTTTAATCACGAAGATTATGCTCCGAAAAATTGAACGGTAAACATTCACAAGTTTTCCTGAAGATTCGTATTTAATCAGAGGAAATTTAGCTACTGACAAAGGTTCACACCGCACTTTTCCAAAACACGGCAGCGATAATCTCTCATCCTCTCTCCTGGCCAATAGCACGACGTTTTGGGGCCACACCAAGGCCCTCACTGAGCGTCCCACCCCCACCCAACCTCCTTTCAAGGTCCTCGAAACCCCATCGCCCCAAGTCCCGCATTTTCTTTTTGGGCGGGAGCCACTGTGCGCCTCGGCCGAGGGACGGAGCCAGATTCGGGGAATCCAAGAGGGATAAAGGATCATGGAGGTACAAATTGATAGTGTACAATACGTAATAAATTGCCACTCAGTGTCGGAGAGAGGAGAGCCTCTTGGCCACAGCCATCAGATCCTCGAGCGGTGTTCGATTTCCCGCCTTTCGCCCGTCCCGAAATCCGCGGATCTGGCAACCGCGCTTCCGATGGAATCACTTTATCAAGTCGAGTGGTGCCAGCCACCAGAGCAGGGCTACGAGTCATCAACGTGATCGGACAGTCGGGGTGAGATACAGTGTTGCCGCTTCTTGAGCAAAATTATTAGGGGTTGCTTTCGCCATGGAATCGTTTCTGCGCAAAAGAGCCTCCCAAAATATCGCCCAGTTTTCTCAAAACCCGAGGAATTCAGTTAGGGCGGGTCCTCATAATGGACCACCAGACTAGGTACGAATTTCAGCATTTCGATACATGTTCCTTAACCAAAATTTCACGTAAAACACAGTGCGCACAACCAAAATCACCGAAATCAACTCCTCCCGAAGATATTTAATGATTCTTAGTGCGTGAATTGAAACCACCCGCGCATGAAAACTCAATGCTCCACGTGATTCACATCGCGCGCTAAACGTTATCACGAACGTCTCTGCGATAAAAAAATCTGGCAACCTCAATCTTGACATTTTGGCTCAACTATAGCAAATTGCTTATAGTTTGAACAACACATGGTGGGAAATGTATATTGCTCGATTGAGAGGCTTGCTGAAACCGTTGTAGTGCGCGATTTGACTCACGTGGAGCTTTGAGTTTCTTGTAAGCGGGCAGTTCAAATTCCTCGTAACCAATGTGAAATAAAAACGTTAATATCTTCGTTAGGAGTTTGTTTCAATAATTTTCGTTGCGCGAATCGTGTTCTACGTGAAATTTTTGTTAAGAAACATGTATCAGATTGTTCAAATTCGTACCTTGTCTAATGGTACATTCACTTCATCAGCACAATCGGTAACGCTTATTAGGTTAAAGTTTGAGAGGAACAATCAAAGCTCCCTCAATTAGTATCACATGCGACGAGTACTCAACGAATACAGCCGTGCCAAGCAAAAACGCCTTATGAACATTCGAGAGTTGCCAAATTTCCTCCGATAAAATATTTATTTTTTAGGGAATTCATGAATATTTTTCTTTGAAATTTGCGAAAGTTTTAGATGAGATTGTGAACAAAATTATCGGAAATATTGGAAGAAAAATATTCATAAAATTTCTCGAAAACGTGTTTCATCAAAATAAATTTGGCAACGTCTGAAGGTTCATACGGCGTTTTTTCGTAGCGCGGCAGAATACTATAACGCCTGGATGCAACTATTCGAGCTCTACGGATGTCTGTGCTGCATACGCCCGGAGTTGAAGGGGTTATGAATCTCCATGCTGCACTCACCGCTTCACCCGCGGCGCGGCGCAACTACGAAGAGCAAAAATGACAGAACGTCTTCCATTATTCCTACAAGGACATATAAGGGCTTCGATTGACGATCGAATACCGAACTAGTTCCGCGTGGTGAAATATTTCTTATCTTCTTTTCTCCACTATCAGGAACCATTTTTGCGTGGACGAATCCCTGCTTTTACCACCTCAAAAGCGCAAATCTCCGGAGGGTCTTGTAAAACAAGGCGCAGAAGTGCAGTTTTTGTCATTCCGAGACATACGTGTTTGAAGTTTTGAAATCCCTCGGAGCCTTATAGCGGAGAGAAAGTTCAAACGGAATTGTTGATGCTTAAAAATTGAAATTTTGGAGCGAAGCTTACATAGAATATGCATTACTGCCTTTTCTCGAAATCAATAGTATCTCAATTTTTTCAAAAACTGCACCTATTCGCCTTGTTTTCCAAGCCCCTCAAAACAAATTTGCGCTTTTGAAATTTTACTATCATCCTACATGGACGTCATTTAGAATTCACGGATTCAAAAAGCGTATCGAATCCAATCCAAAGAGTACGCCTTTTTTTGCGATCCGGGCTTCATAGTCGGAGTGGAGTGACCGAGGTGATGAGGCCGCTCTGTCTGGTCGGCGCGGGAGCCATGAGCCAAGTTATAACAATAACTTGTAAATGCGGGCAATAAGAGCTCGCCATGCGATAAATTCCAGAATTGAGCCGCAAACTAATAGGCCCGAACAACAAGTGGCTCGTTTGCCGAATCGGACCCGAGCGTGTTTGCCAAATGCCCCCACAAGATTCGCCCCGTTCATTTCAAACGATGCGAAAAGAAATCGCAAAATATATAATCCTCTCCTCCCAGAAGTGCATTTTCCAATTTTCACGCGTACGGGGCGTACACTGGTAAAAAAAAACACATTGGATCTAGAGTCCAGACTCTTGAAAACATTGACAAGAAATAATACTCTTGATTCAATTGGGTTTTTGCTTGAATCAAAACGAAATCCGCTTAAATTAAGAGGCTTGGTTCTTGATTTAAGCTTAAAACTGATTGAATCAAGAGTATTTTTTTTGGTCGATGTTTTTAAGAGTCTGGACTCAAGATCCAATGTGTTTTTCTTACCAGTGCACGTTTCAAGCGCCTAGCCAGGGTGACAAAATTCTATGAAAAATAAATTCTTGTAATTTCACGCGAAATATGTCATGCAATTTCAGATATTTATGAAAGATTTTCAAAAATGCCGGTTTCTCTTCACGTTTCGCAATATGTAAAAAAAGTGACTTTCTCCTATTTTCGTGTGCTTGAGTGCGCGGTTGCATACTCTAGCCCCTGAAAAATATTAAATATTTCACAGCCTCGTGAAATTTCATAAAATGGAGATGAACAGACGTTCATCGCGAGTTCATCACAGAGTCACGAACAGACTCCCCATTTTCATCGTCTCTCGGCAACCCCCGAGAGACCGTGTAGTTAGTCCATCATTTTCCCCTCGGTCCATGACAACCACCCACCTCAACCAATAGGATCGCTTCATGTTTCCCATGTCTTCTTTGTCTAGCGCTTTGTCTATCAATTTCAATTCAGCCCGCTGGTGATAATATTTCGTCCTGCTCGTAACGCTGAATTGTCCCCGAGTTTTGCAACAGACTCAACAGATGGCAGCACGTCTTTATAGCGGATATGATTTAATTTGGCCCCGCCGTAAGCGCGAAGATTGGCGGCAGTTCTGGGGAGTTATTGCTCATTGACCCAGTTGCCTCCGCTAATCCGCCGATTTGCGCTAACCCTAACCCCCCCCCCGTGCGGCCTGTCGATAAAGGTTTAATCTCTTCCGACGACTCGAGACGTCCAAACGTCTGGCACAAATTAAACTCGTCTCTTGGGCGCTCGATTAATAAAATGTTCTATCCTGGCTTTGTCACCACTTATTTTCTTGTTCGAAATCACGGCAGGATATAATTTGGCCACCCCAAGGTGGATTTGTAGGGGTTTCGGAAAATTCCATCAGTCAGGAAAATCAGGGAATGTACGACTGCCTGAGGAAAGTTACCTGGATGTCTAGGATCAGGCTTTACCCAATTCTATTAGGATTTAATCCTGATTTCATCAGGAATTGAAGAAAAATCAGTCGCAAAATCAGGATTTGAAGAAAGTCGGTCGTCCGCTCTTTTTCCGTTAACTATCCGCTATCCGTCCGTTAATTTTTCTCCGCAAAAAGTCAGGATTTGATCAGGATTTTGAAAAAATATGAAATCAGGATTTAGCCGTCAAAAATCAGGAAAAATCAGGATATCATCAGGATTTCCCAAAATTAAAAAAAAAAAAAAAAAAAAAAAAAAACTAAACACCCTGATTACTCAAAAGTCACGGAATCCATAGAATATAAAAAGTCAGAGCAATCCGAGAGGCCTAGCAAATCCAGACGGAGGCGATTTTTGGAAGTCGACAACACCGTTGTTCCTCCAGTTGAATCCATTAAAAATATCGATTTTAGGTTCGGCAGGCTGCCTCACCAAGAATCGATACATTTAATGGCTTTATTTGAAAGAAAAACAGTGTTGCCAACTTTCGAAATCGCCACTGCTTCTCGGTGATTTTTATTTTAGCACCTTTTTAAATCTACTCGAACTTCGGATTAGTTCATGAAAGAATTTTAAAATACTGCTCAAGGTCGTTTCAGCTTGGAGCCACGTGTGAGCATGTTTCGTCTTTTATGAGCTCCGCCTACAAATAGTTTTTTCCCAAGCATGTCGACGTAAATGTTGTGCACTTTTTTCCCTTTCATTTTCGTTCGAACAACTTCTTAACCAGTGCCTTTCAAATGAACCTGCTCTACAACCTCTTGGATGTAGTATTTGAAAGTAAATTCCAGTCCGTTTTTTTACTGCGCACCTAGTCTGAGCTCCAGCCTACGGATTTGAATATAAGATAACGTATACGAGAGTTATTTGTCTGCCAATTTAAAATTTTGAAGCTGGGGTTGTATTAGTAACCTTGAGATTCTCTGTGGCATCCTTTTGTTGCTTTAAATATATTTGTACATATTGAATGCAATAATTTTCTCACTGAGAAACATAGAAAATATAGTGATACTGATAATCATTTTTTTCTCTACAAAAATCTTCATAATGCCCTGCAGAATGAACTTCAAAAAGCTTTTTTAATAACTCATGAAAAACTAGTGGACTTTATTTCTCAGGAAACCCTTTTCGGCAATTTTTTAAATAAATTTTATTATTTATACTTTAAAAATTCTTTGAAAAAATCACTACAATTGTGAGAACTCTTTTCAACGGAATTTAAATATTAAAAAATTAAAGTAAATCTTTCAAAGAGTTTTTGCACACTTCCTATTATCTCTCGTGAATTTCACCTTAAAATATACCTAAAAATGGTTTTCTGGAACATAAATGTTATCAATATTTTTTTGGAGTTGTTTTTTTAAAGTTTATGAGTTTCTTAAAGGTTTTTTTTTACCTTTTACCACCAGTATACCATAATTTTCTTAACGGGTTTTATTGAAGAAACGTCTGTTGGGATGAGAAAGTTCGTCTAGTTTGGGGATCACAAATCCCTCAATTTCCCGGAAGCTAGCTGCTGAATTCGATATAAATTACTCGAATATCAGCAACAGATACTTTTTACGCGGATTGTACACCGTTTGCGCAATTGCGCCTTTCTATTAATTAATGGCAATGTTTATCAAAAACAAGCGAGAATTTCAATAAGACGGGGAGGAGGGAGTGAGGAGAGGAGGTGGATGGAAAAAAAAAACTCAAGACACTCCTACGCCCTTGTTTCCACCTACGAAAACATTGTCGCAAGACAAGACAAGCCGCCGCGTCGCCGAGCCGTAACAAATGTTCTTCCTACACTTCAGGTTCCGACATCTGTTGAACTATACGCATTTTTTTCTCAAGTCAGTGTCAGCTCCTTAACTGATCTAGTTAAATCAAACATTGTATACGAGTGGATCGATAATGAACGTTTTTGGCCTATACTGTAAAAAAACACATTGAATCTAGAGTCCAGACTCTTAAAAACATCGACAAGAAAAAATACTCTTGATTCAATCAGATTTCAGCTTAAATCAAGAACCAAGCCTCTTAATCTAAGCGGATTTCGTTTTGATTCAAGCAAAAATTCGATTGAATCAAGAGTATATTTTCTTGTTCATGTTTTCAAGAGTGTGGACTCTAGATCCAATGTGTTTTTTTTTTCTTTTTTTTTTTTTTTTTCTTTTTTTTCTCCAGTGTACCTTAGCTGAATTTCCTCAATTCTACAATTTTAGCTGATCGAAGGCCTATAATTTAAGGGTTACCTTAATAATTTTAACTTCCGCTACTGCACCACCGGGCTGATCGGACTGTGTTAGGCGCAATGCGTGAAGTATTCATGCAGTCTTGTAGGCGCTACGCGTTTCACGGCAACCGCTCCTGACCGCACTGTGTTTGACGCAATGGGTGAAGTATTCATGCAGTCTTGTAGGCGCTAATATGTGTTACAATCATGTCGACCACCGTGCCGAGGGCTTGTCCTTTTCATCTCAAGTCCTCGTCATCATTCCTCTCTGCGCTGAACTCCGGGCCAAATTGCGTGTTCAGTTCCTCTCTTAACTTCGACGTATTAAAGATGCTGTCTCTTTTATCACCGAAAAACGATAAAATTAGAAATTACTATACTCTCAAGAAAGAAAGATTTTGTCCCCTTTTCTCATTAATAATTTTTTTCTGAATCCGATTTTTTCTATACCTATATTTAAAAAAATTGTAAAATTCTCCGACATGGGGCGCGGCCCATGTGGCCACCCCCTTAATCGGCTCTAGTCACTACCGCGGTGGATGACGCCAGTTATAACATTTAACTACTGACGCCAAAAACCCGACTTTTAAAAGCGCGATATCTCGGCTAATCATGAATGTAGAAAATTGCTGTTTGGACTGATCTTATTATTTTTAGTTAATCTAAAAGAATCAATGATCGAAACACGATTAAGTAACCAGCGCAGCTGACTAATTAGACCCGAGAAGTGATCAGAAAATAACAGATTATAACGCATCTCTTTAATTATAAACTTTCGATGAGCAAAAAATTGAGGAGATCCCGGGTGGGTTCAAACACTTTTTTTGGAAAGTCCATCCAGTGGAACGTCAGAAAAGTGAACCTCGCCATCAGTTTTACATCGTGAAGATAGGGAGCTCATGACTCCCCTCAAAGCAAGAGATCGGGTAAAATCTGGAACATCCGGTGTCTCTGGTTTTACTTCGCGTTGCACCCGGGTAGCCGCCTCTCTTTGAGGGTCCCCAGGTTCTTAACGAGCGCCGTTTGATGCCTCTTTTACGCCCTCCACCACCCCTCCCCCCGCCAGCCGCCGCTGAAACCCCTTTGTACCTTTGTGCGATGGAGCTCAAAATGTGTTACTAGAGCTTTCACGGGGGTACTCATGCAACATTTTTCCACATGGGCTGTGCTCGATATTAGCCGTGGAGGGTAACTCGTCCCTTTTTTGCCCGCCCTGCTTTTGTGAGTGTTTTTCCTGGAATTCTGGAAAAAGGAGGCACCGCGTTGATTATAAACAGTCTTGGGAGGTGTGAAATCTCTCGACACTGGAAGCTATTATTTTTGCCTCGAGTGATGATGAAAAAAACTCCCCGAAGCGTTTTTCTTCTAGTTTCATCGATTTTCAATTTAAATTCGTCTTTGTTCACAGGTTGAGTAAAAACTTTCGAATGTTGATAATTACCCTTTTCACATAGTTGAAAAAAAATTGGTTGATTTGTAATCATCCAAACGATTTCTAAGAGTGTCCCAGGCGATTTTTGGCAATTCGACACCAAGAAAAAGCTTCTTTCGATAAAATTGTTAGCTCACACGGCGCCACTAAGCCCGTTTTCTCGAAACTTCATTTCTGCACTCACGCCTCTCCTTGTTATCACGGCAGAAGTGATGACCTTTCGTACTAGGTGTCTCTCATTCTATCAAATTCGCCTTCAATAACCGAGATGGCAATATGAGCTGCTTGAGACCATGCATAGTTGCGTGCTGTAGTTCTAGTGCTCTCGCTTTGGCTCGGTAGCGGACAAACATCAATTAATAACCCTCCTCATTGTAATTAACTCTAGAACTACTAGTAATTCTAGAGTTGATTTCTCTCGAGGATTATTTTACAATATTTTAAGTAGAATTTCCTTTCAGTAGTTGACAGCCACGAAGGATCTGAGCTCAGGAAGCGGACGGAGCTGTTTTCGTCCTTTTTCTCATGTTTTACTATTTTTAAGCCATTACATCCAATCATTCCGTGTGTATGCATGCCAAATCTCTCATCTATTGCCGCAATTTCTCAATCCAAAGCTTTTCTATTGAAGTGATGTTAGAAACGTTTACGTTCGTATCGTTAATAAATCTCAACCCTTCAAATTGTCTATTTGGTGGCTATCTGGCAGCATGCTGAGCATTATTTTCAAATTCATAAGAAGAGCTGCTACAAAACGCTCAACAGGTTGCTCGGCATTTAATAAAAAGGCATTTGAACGATTGAGTGAGGGAGCCACTAAATTGAAATGTTTCGCTATGCTGCTGCGACAAGGAAAAACGTCGTATGAACCTTTAGACCTTGCCAAAATTCCTATGATAAAACACGAATTTTCCGGTAAACTTAGTAATCTTTTCCTTCCAATTTTTTAGATTATTTTGTTTGTAATTTCACCTTAAATTCCTGAAAAATTCAAGGGACAATATTCATACATTACCTCACAAATACAAATTTTATGGAAGGAAATCAGGCAACTCTCGAATGTTCATTCGGCTTTCTTCCTTAGCATGGCAGTGTATAGTTGCGATACTTTGGGAGAGTTTCCACTTGCAATTTTTCCATTTTTTTCATTTGAAGAGAGGACGACGGTCTCACTTTTAGGATTCAATAAACTAAAAATAAAATAAAATAAATAATCTAAGAATTTTGCCAAAATCAGTGAAGAATTCATTTTAGAGAATTCGCGTCAAGTCAGAAAAAGTCAAGGAATTTCGATGTTTGACTTCTCGCCATCCAAAATTATTACATGTGGATACCAAAAAATCGTCGAAATCTGTCCGGAAAGTCTCCAGTCGTAAATATGATAAAAAGTTTCTTCTTGGAAAGTAAAAAACTCGCACATTTTACATTAAAAAAAAATCATAACAGTTTAAGTCAAAAATATCTTTCAATATACTTCGTGCAAAATTTGGCATCTTCGAGTGAAAACGGCGCGGAATGAAGTTTGATCCGTCGGGCGTGAGTAACGAGGGGACGATTGATCGACTCGTCTGTAAAACGACCTAAGAGGCGCGAAAATCCCAACAGCACTTACGCCCTTCTTCAACTCGGGCGTTCAATTGCGCAACGCGCCGCTCGCATCGGGCCGGTGATTGATTTCCAATTGACAAGCTGTAATGACAGAAATGAATGCAAATGCACATTTAATTACATGTACTTTGTGCAGCGATGCCGGTCGGGGGACGGGGGGAGGAGGAGGGTGTAAAAATCCCCGAGTTCAACGAGGCCAGAGCTCCAGGAGCGAAACGCCACCTGTGCAATATTGCCTTTCACGGAAGACTGCCGAGCTAAGGAAAAACGCTGTATGTGCACTTAAATGTTGCCAAGTTTCCTCTCAGGAGATTTTAATTCGTCACGGAAGTTTGGAACATTATTTCTTTAAATTTTCAGGCTTTTTAGATCAAATTACTAGAAAAGTAATCTGGAAAATTGGGAGCAAAATATTGTCGAATTTTTCTGAAATTTGTGATTTTTCAAAGGAAATTTGGCAGCGTCTGAAGGCCCATACGTCGTTTTTCCCTCGCACGGCAGCGGAGAGATCCAATTGCCCCGTAGTTCGCAATGCGTCCGCGTAGATGGCAGCTCTCTTCACTCCTGAGTGAAAGTTGAGATCTCAAGGATCGAATCCAGTGCAGTGTTTCCTTACCGCCTCTTATCTCGGTAGACATTTATAATAAAATAGACTGGTACCAAGGTACGATGTAAGACATTCTGATACGTGTTTCTTAACCGATATTTTATGTAGAACACAACTTAAATCAATTCCTAACCAAGGTACTTCTTTTGACGCTTGAGTTCAAACCTCCCGCTCATAGGAAAAAAAGTCTGTGCGAGTCAAATCGCGCCCTGAACGTTTTACGGTATTAAAATGTCGCAACCTCAAAGTCGGTGCTTCGACTCAGATGTTGCAAGTTGTTAACACTTTGAACAACGCAATAAAGCGCGGAAAGCACATTGCTGGATTAAAAAGTCTGCCACAACCTTCATATGTAGTCCACAATTTAATGCAAGTAGATTATCGTCTCACTTGTAAGCCGGAAATTCAAATTTCCCTTTTGACCGATGGAAAATAAAAACTTCAATATCCTTTCGAAAAACACAACGTTCCGGGAAAATTCACGAGTATTTTCCTTTCATTTTTTCCAAAGATTTAGTTTGTAATTTGATGTAAAGCATCCGAAAATTTCAAGGCAGAATATCCACAACTTTCTTCAAAAATAAATCCTTTTTGAGCGGATATTTGGCAACATTCAAATGCTCTTACGGCGTTTTTCCTCAGCGCGGTAGAATCGACGATGACAATACTGCCGTGCTAAGGAAGAACGCCGTATGAGCCTTCAGACGTTCCCAGGTTTCCTTCGATAAAAACCGGCTTTATTAGAAAAATTGTGAATATTCTTTTCCAAAATCTTCAGACAATTTTGCACGCAATCTAATCTGAAACATTTAAAAATTCCAAGAAAACATATGCATGCATGCATTGGCGGATCCAGCAAATTGGCAACATTGTTTTCCTCCATTTAAACCTATGGAAATGTATCGATTCTTGGAGGGGCCAAGTGCTCCGCCAAGAATCGATTAATTAACACAGATTTAAACGAAGGGAATCCTGTGTTGTCAAATTGCTGGATCCGCCTCTGCATGCATGCATATGTTTTCTTGGAATTTTCAAATGTTTCAGATCAGATTGCGTGCAAAATCGTCTAAAGATTTTGGAAAAAAATATTCACAATTTTTCTAATAAAGCCGGTTTTTATCGAAGGAAATCTGGCAACGTCTGAAGGCTCATACGGCGTTCTTCCTTAGCACGGCAGTATTGTCATCGTCGATTCTACCGCGCTAAGGAAACACGAAATTGTGAATATATAACACACAAAAATTGTGAATATTTTTTTCCAAAATTTTCAAACAATTTTGCACGCAATTTAATCCGAAATATTTGAAAATTTCAAGAAAAAATATGCATGAATGTCGTCAAAAATACATGTTTTATCCAAAGGAATCTGGCAACTCTCGAATGTTCATACGTCGTTTTTCCTTAGCACGGTGGAATCGACGATGACAATAAATCGCTCAATCAACGCGGAATCCTCACCTCACCTCGCGCGAGCCCTCGCATTTACAAACGCGCTCGTTACCAGCCCCCGCGCGGGGGAGGGGGAGGGTCTCGAAATCCGCGACCCGAACTAGATAAACGCCGGAGCCGTAGCAATTAGAGCACGAAATACAGAGACTTCATCAGCGCCCGCCCCCGCCCCCAACGCCTTGAGTCCTCGCCTTTCCCCACTCGAAAAAGTGCTTGTAATTGTGCTTTGCAAATTCTGCAAAGTTCAAGGCACGGCATCAATCACACTCTTAATTTCCCAGCGCCCCCCCCCCCATCCCTCACTCCTCCGGCCGAAGGCTCCGCGTTGAGAGCAACACGTTTACCGCGCGCGGGCAGGTGGGAGTTTTGACTCGGGTGATGTGTTTCTCCGGCTGTCGTTACGGTCCGGAGGGTTTCTGGGATCTGGAAATCTGGCAAATCTAGAAAATCTGGAAAATCTAGAAATCGGGATAATCCGGAAATATGGGAATCTGGATTTCTGGAAATCTGGAAATCTGGAAAATCTAGAAATCGGGATAATCTGGAAATCTGGGAATCTAGATTTTTGGAAATCTGGAAAAACTGGAAAATCTGGAAAATCTAGAAATCGGGATAATCTGGAAATCTGAAAATCTGGAAAATCTGGAAAGAGGGTTATTCAAAATCGGCGATTTTACCCTACGCTTGGATTTTGCCCGGAGTTGGATATGTTGTTCCCTATCACAAGACACGCCTTTTTCCGGCATTGGCAAGTTCACCCGAAATTTTTCCCGCGCGCTACAGCGTTGCCAAGTTGAAAACAGGCAAATTCCGTAAGTGGCATCAAAATTGAGCTATGAAGTTGCGGTTTTAACGAAAATTCTCTAAAAATTACGCACTTTTAGGATATGACCATGTTTTTAATGTCGCATTAATTTTAACATGCATTATTGCCAAATTTCCGATTTTTAAATTCGACAAATGCTACATATTCGCAAATACCCAAAAAAGCTATCTTCAAATTTGAATAAAAAGTTGTCTAATCGATAGTTCGTTCGATTCCGCATCCATCGATATATTATAGCTTGCTGGGAAACTTTTGGTTCGCGAGATATCATCATTTTTGTGAACAGCTTTATGGAGCGACGACGCTTTTTGAGTCCGGGCGGATAGAAATTTTAGCCTCCAAAAACACCGGGTAGCATTAATTCCATGGTTTCCTATGTAATTTTTGGCGCTGAATCCGAATTTGACCATTTCATAAAAAAATTGTCACCAAGATGTTGCCAAATTTGGCAAAAATTGCTTAAAATCGACCTTTTTGGCGGATTGTAGCCTGTGACTTGCCAGGAGTTGATCAGACGACAAAATTGGTTATTTCCACAGTTAAAACTCGTTAAACTATCTACAAGCTGAGTCAAATTCTTTCTGCTCACGGTAAAATTAAACGCGCGACAAGCAGCAAACTGAAAAAAAGACACCAAAATTGGCGCTTTTTGCGGTTTTTGTCGTAAGTTTCTTGTTTTCCGATTAAGAGAATGTTTCTTGACTATACTAATGAACAACATGAGCAGAATTTAATAAAATTGAACAATAAAATAAGATCGAACATAGTCCAATGTTGCCAAGCTTAAACAAAATACTTTAATTTTCGCTGGTTTTTTCGATATTATTGTCCTATATTCTTTGTTCACCTCTTATTTTTAAATTTTATAAATGTATCTCTCTTGCAAAATAATACACTTCTGTAGAATAATTTAATTTTCAACTTAGATATATACTAATAACTAGGGTATTTAGTTCAGAGAGGAAAAATTCATAAAATAGTGAGTTTTATCGAATCGTGTCAATAAACCACATTTTGAAACAATAATGGAAAATTTTCTGTTAAAAATTAATGAATAAAATGTACTCCTCAGACAGACTTCATTAAAACAAGACAAGACGCATTGCAATATTGCCAAAATTACGTACAAATCGTTGAATTTTGGCGGTATTTGACCGTTATTATTCATTACCCTATATTTAGAATACAATTTTATTTTATAATTCTGAGATAATGGAGTTTAATAGAAAAAAGTAACGACACCAAACTGAAGGAGACGCCCAGGAAAGGACAATAAGGGGCTTAAAAAGGAACAAGGGCGCTCTAAATTACTGAGGACCTGTGGGTGGACAAGGGACTATGGCGGTTAGGCGTCGCGGGGCCCGAGAGACCGCTGTTAAAGCGGCTCTTTATCTATATATGTAATAATACAATAGTTTGTCGTTACACTCGGCGTAATTAGGATTTTCCTAAGAAACATTCTCTTAATCGGAAAACAAGAAACTTACGACAAAAACCGCAAAAAGCGCCAATTTTGGTGTCTTTTTTTCAGTTTGCTGCTTGTCGCGCGTTTAATTTTACCGTGAGCAGAAAGAATTTGACTCAGCTTGTAGATAGTTTAACGAGTTTTAACCGTGGAAATAACCAATTTTGTCGTCTGATCAACTCCTGGCAAGTCACAGGCTACAATCCGCCAAAAAGGTCGATTTTAAGCAATTTTTGCCAAATTTGGCAACATCTTGGTGACAATTTTTTTATGAAATGGTCAAATTCGGATTCAGCGCCAAAAATTACATAGGAAACCATGGAATTAATGCTACCCGGTGTTTTTGGAGGCTAAAATTTCTATCCGCCCGGACTCAAAAAGCGTCGTCGCTCCATAAAGCTGTTCACAAAAATGATGATATCTCGCGAACCAAAAGTTTCCCAGCAAGCTATAATATATCGATGGATGCGGAATCAAACGAACTATCGATTAGACAACTTTTTATTCAAATTTGAAGATAGCTTTTTTGGGTATTTGCGAATATGTAGCATTTGTCGAATTTAAAAATCGGAAATTTGGCAATAATGCATGTTAAAATTAATGCGACATTAAAAACATGGTCATATCCTAAAAGTGCGTAATTTTTAGAGAATTTTCGTTAAAACCGCAACTTCATAGCTCAATTTTGATGCCACTTACGGAATTTGCCTGTTTTCAACTTGGCAACGCTGTAGCGCGCGGGAAAAATTTCGGGTGAACTTGCCAATGCCGGAAAAAGGCGTGTCTTGTGATAGGGAACAACATATCCAACTCCGGGCAAAATCCAAGCGTAGGGTAAAATCGCCGATTTTGAATAACCCTCTTTGGAAAATCTAGAAATCTGGGAAATCTGGTCATAGTGACCTCGGAAAAGTGCGGATCAATCAGCTTTATCGTTGAAAAGTCTGTTTAGGGCATTCTTTAAGAAGTGAATATAAAGGCGAGAAAATGAAGAGAGTGACTGATCACCAGGACTCGTTTTTTTCAGCTCAATATTCAGGATTACCTAAAGTGTATTTGGACCACATTTTACAACGAGAAACTATTATTTTTGGTGGAAAAGACATGAAGGGAAGATCACGGAGTGGAGGAGGAAGATACGGAGGGAGAGTAAAAGAAAAAGAAACAGGATGTAAATGAAAGAGGTTGGGTAATGAATTTGGTTTATGAATTACTTACGATTGCCATTTTGATTTTATTAAAACGTAATATAATTGGTTATTCACAATCACGAAAGGGACAAAATAAAATTTTAACTATGGGAATTACACAGCCAATTGCAGATGATACAACGGTCTTATTAGAAAAAATAAATATAATGATAAGTCAATTTTTATTATATGTTTAATAGCACCAATGTTAAATATCACTTGTATCATGGCAATATGGTTTATTATTTTTCCATTTATTTATTCGTTTAATATTATAAAAATATCAGTTTTAATAATATTAAATTGCGTAGCGTTCAATAAAATAACTAATATTATCATAAGGTAAACTTGTTACTTAAAGTAAGTGAAAAATGAACCAGCATAAAGTATAATAATATCGACGGCAATGGAATTCGACCCAGCGACGTCCCGCTCATGAAGCGAGCGCGCTACCGTTCGGCCATACAAAACATCTTAGGTCACCGCGCTTCTGACTATATTTGAAAAAACGAAAAAATACGGTATCTCTAATATCATCTCTAGTACGTATCTTAATGCGAAATTTCAACTCGAAATTCCGGTTACACTTGGGAAGCTCCCCTTGTGAGTAGATCGCTAAGATAGTTAGTATTGTTCGGAGTTAATTACTTCAAGTTCTATGATCTTATGCTTCTTTTGTAACCGATGAAGGGCGCGAAGCACCCTCGGGGGTTGGGCCGCATAGCAATGAAGGGGTGGGCCCCCCATTCGTCAGTACAACGTCACAGTCACTGAGTGATTGCTGCTAAGATAGTTAGCATTGCACGGAATTAAGTACTTCAAGATTAAAGTTCTTACCCTTCGTTTGTAACCGATGAAGGGCGCGAAGCACCCTCAGGGGTTGGGCCGCATAGCAATGAAGGGGTGGACCCCCAGTTAGTTAATATAACTTGTTACAATGTTACCAGTCCCTGTTCATGGCAGCGAGAAGACAAGGTTATAGAAAGGAGGGTTAGATTAGAGCGAGTTAATTACTAAAAGTTGAAAGTTTTAACCCTTCTATTGTAATACCGCCCCCCTTAACTCCACCCCGCGCCGTTAGAGCGCGCTGTTATGCATTTTTCCGCGGATTCGCCTGCAATTTGTATGATTTGTAAAGAGTGGGGTCCCGGGAGCTTTCCTGGTTCCCCAGAGGCCTTCTCATCTGGTCCGCGACTTTCATTCGTCCACTTTCTCGTGAGACACGACGTACCAGTCTTGGAGGCCTCTCAAAATAAATTCTCAAGCTTTTCCCCTCAATTTTCGCTTACCGACATTGACGATACGTAATCTGCGGTTTGCAGTTCCCGCCAACGGTGATCGACGGTGAATTACAGCATTGGTAGTTAAGTCAGGTAGGTAGGATGAAGGTGTGAAACGGGCGGGCAGTCCTTAACATAGAGATTATATTTATTTATTATTTACGTTTCAATCTTATTCTTTATTTTTAGTTCTACTTTTAATGTTTATTTTCTATATATTACATGATTATTTTATTTTTATTTCAATTTTTACTACTGAGTTTCTTTGGGCAAGCCTAACAAGCTATAACGAATTTCTGTTAGCATTGGTCCCTTTTCCCTAATAAATTATTTTACATTAGCCTAATTTTTCTTACTCCTTTCTCTGTTTCCGACGCATTATAAATAGCTCGTATGATCATTATCCTTTCGGTGACTTTTCTTCTATTTCTTCCTTTTTATTCTATTAAAGCTTGCTCCCTTTTCATCAATTCATCGACTTGAGTATATTTATCGTTTTTATCTATTTACATAGTTACAAAACTTTCAGTATAATTTACGGGGACTTCAGATTGAACTTTCTTTGAACCATGCGAGTCATACTGTTCGGGCAATGATACAGACAGCGAATGTTGCCAAATTTCTTTTAATGAGATGAAATTATCTCGAAAACTGCTCAGTTTTCCAATGAATTTCTAAGAATATTTTACTCACAATGAAGTAACGTTTTTGAAAATTTCAATGAGAAACATATCAAACTTTTTCCGAAAAAGATACGCCGCCCGAAAAAAATGTACAACCCTCGAAATGCTCATACCGCGTTTTTACTTGGCACTGTCGCGTTAGATCGTACGTAATTTTTCGAACTTTAAACTTGAGTTTCTCGCAGGGAAAAAATCATTTTTCGCCGCATTCACTAGCGCCGGAGGCTTCAACTCTAACCTTGTCTAACCTAGTGTTCTATCCGCGAGGAATCCTCACGAAAGCGGCAACGCCGAGGGAAACAAAAGGCTATGGGGGGCAGGGGGCGCAGACATCATTGCCAGGTAGTGCCAAAAAATCAGAACTTCTTCCTTTCTAGAGTCCCTTTATACTGAGAGTCAAGACAGCACCCCCTCATGGAGTCACAAACGGGAATAAAGATTACACAAATTGAACGTTTTTCGTAATCTTTTTATTTCTCTTTAATTCTCAAATTCCTTTCTCCGTTCCTTCTCTCATTCCGTTTGTCCCTTGCCCAATCCGTAATTCCCTGGTCCATTCCAGATTATAATCTTTGCAATCGGTGAAAATGTGATCTTTATTCCCGTTTGTGACACTGCGAAGGCCTAAAATACGGGAACCAATCAGAAATGGATTCACATTGTCTTGACTCTCAGTATAAAGGGACTCTATTTCCTTCGAACCCCACGTAATATATCCACGTTTTATGGCCCAACCTGACAACCTTGGGTGCGAGTCTAGAGACTGGGCCGCAATTACCTTGACAAGGTCGCCTAGCTCCAGCTCGGATGCCATGCCACTGACCACGTCCCTCCCGCCGGAGCCCTCCCCCCCCCCCCCCCCCCCCCCCCGGGATGTCAGGTGCCCCTGGTTCAGCCCGGCTCACAGCATCCGGAACCCAACCGCACATTCCCATGATTAGCCTCTCTCTTTTTTTTTGCTTTTCGCTTTTCCGCTTCTCGCGGGAAAACTTCATCCGCAGCCCGACGCTTGATGGCTGGGGGGGGGGGGGGAGGGCAATAGCCGACTCCGTGGACCGGTCGGGAAAGCTGGATCTCGCGCATCGCGAGGGAAACGGAATCGTTTTACGAACAAAGAAGTTGGCCTGTTAGTCCGTCGGGTCGGTAGGATTGGGTCTACAACACTGTAAAACTGTTTAAAAGAAGTTTTAATTGAAAAACGATTATTCGTGATTTGAGGAAAATTGGACTACATTTTGCAATTTGGAACTATAAATTCTAGCCCGGTTTAAAAATAACGTATGTGCCATTAGTTTCCCTGTGCACGTACGTGTTTTTCCAGAAGAGCCAGAATTTATTGTTCCAAATTGCAAAATGCAGTCCAATTGTTCTCAAGCTGGGATTTTTTTTTTTTTTTTTTTTTTTAATTTAAAGACGGATTGTCGCGAAAGGAGAACTTTTGTTTGAATCAAGGTTTTTTAATTTTGAATTCCAAGAAACTTAAATTTAAATATTGAATTTAAAGTATATGCAGTATGTCTTTTGAGAGTTGTTGAACACTTTTTTTTTACTCAATTTTTACCTCGCGTGAATTTCACTTAAACCGTACTCGAAAAAGCGTTTCTAAAACATTGAGTTCAATGGTTTTTGGACCTGTCTTCCTAAATTTTAGAATTTTTTTAAAAGCTTCTTTCTTTTTTCGAAAAAATTAAAAGAAGATTGATTTTAAAATTAATTTGTAATCGACGACAGATTTACATTTCTTTTAATAAGAAAATAAAATTCATTTGAATCAAACAAAATTTTCTATCAATTACAAAATCGATAAATTTTCAATAAAAACTCCTTGCATACGTTCAGTCGTACAACCCACATTTTTACTTGCGCAAAACACGCATTTGCATCGCAGTCTTCAACTGGTTATTTTCGTTTCCGTTTTTCTTTTCTTCTTTTTTCTCCTTCTCGGCGTAGAAAAGTTCGATACTAGCTCATATGCCATTCGAAGCGGCCTTGCAGTGTCGAACGCAACATCTCTGTCGTTTCCATGAAAAACCACTCAACTCCAACGAAGAATCCATCACGATATGAGCTTTCTCGCCAAGCGGGTGCGACGCAAGTGTACTCGGAACCATGCACGGAGCGGGCGCGTCCAGTCATTACGGAGTGTCACCCATTCTTCCGTGCGGAAGAAGAACACCGTATGAGCCTCAGACGTTGCCAAATCTCCTTTGACAAATCACGAATTTTCCCTTAAAATCGAGAATATTTTTCCTCGAATTTTCCAGAGAATTTTGCCAGTAGTAGGATCTAAAAAGTATAAAAATGACAAGGAAAGATATCCATAACTTTCTTCAAAAATAAAAATTTCCTACGAGGAAACTTGGCAACATTCGACTGCTCATAGAACGTTTTTCCTTAGCAAGGAAGCGTTAGAATGGGACTTGCCGGCCGTGGCCGCGTGGCCCCCGCAGGCACTTGGCGCGCGAGAGGAATTCGGCCGAGCCAGCGATCCATTTGGACGCATTTAAATCAAAAGGAACTATGTCCATACCGATATGAGCCCTGAGACGCATAAGAATGCATGCATGACAAGGCTCATGTCACAATGGCTGTAATTCCTTTTGATGTAAATGCGTCCATTTGAACTTGGAACGGTATCGTCGAACAGATTTGTTGCAGCCACCGCCGCGTTGGTCTCCCCTATGGCTTACGGAACGAATCCATTTCCTGCTGGGTCGTAAGTAGGAGTAATTTCCATGTGCTCGAAGAAACAGAATTTCAATTGTTTCTTTCTCTTTTATTTAAGGTAAATTATCTCTTTAATCTATCTATAAGATAAAATATCTCTTTAATCTATGACAAAAAGTAAAATCGGTTGATACGGAATGGTAAGTCTCGTAAATTGTTAGGTCCAAGTTACAATAATAATCGAGATAATAATAATAAAAACTCACTTGCGACTTGAGGGACGTGCAACCGGAATATTGGGCCGAAAGGTCTAAAACCAGACAATTAATTCGACTATATTTCAGCGGGAGATTTTATTTCACTCAACATCCACTCAATACTCCCACTTGTCTACATTGGTTTTGTTTCAGTCGTGTTACTGTCAGCTAGCCGGCTCACATAAATATTCTATGTTAAAAAAGAAAACCGCACATGAAAACATTTGGAAATTAAAGGGCGCCTCGTGCCCAACGCCTTTGAAATATTTTTGCGATCCGCGAACCGGAAAACCGAGCGTTACACTCGCTTCAGTTCAGTTGAGTGTTCCAAAACATTTTATAAACCCGACATTGTCGAGTTGTAAGTCGAAGTGTCCTTTTTATCACTGTTCATGTTGAGAATTGTTTGAAATTTCCGCCACATGACTGCCGCGCTTAGAAATCTCCTCCGACCTGTCAGTTTGGACTGAAACAGCCAACCGCCTGTTTGATGGCGAAGTGGTGCATGTAAAAGTCAGCGTTTCCCGGAAAACCGCCGAGCGAACCGATGGAAATGAATTTTGTAAAATTCAGGCTTGCGAAGTTTCGCGCATAGCCGAAACTTTCCCATTTTCGCGCCAGTCTCGACCTCCTGGAAATTCTGGCGGGGATTTTGTATTGAAAGGGCCCGGTAACTGCGGGCAGAAATTTTCGCGCAGTGTAAATAATTAGTTCCCAACAAGGGAGCGCGAAAAATCAAGATGAAATGGGAATTTTCATTCGTTTTAGAATCAAATAAGGCCACATCACGAATGTGTCGCATCTTGGCAGATTCTGAGTTAAGTGTTCAAAGAAATCGCGGAGAGATGCTGGTCTATTCGAATCGGCTCGTGCAAAAACGTCCGTTTTCCAATACATGGTTTCGTGATTGCAGTGGTTTTTTTTTTTGCTCCACGACACAGGTGAATAAACTTTACTAAACGTTTAACTATACTTAGGGAAGTTTTCATGAAAACTGTTTTACATTCCTAACGTTTTAAACCAGCTTGTGTCTGTAAGTTGCAACGAAACCGTTCACCCAAATTCTGAAACACTGTATCGGCTCTCCGACGTTTTTGCACGAGCCGCTCATTTGAACATTGAACACTTCACGCGTAACGCGTGTTGGGGGTAACGATAACGACAGACTGTTGTCACCCGTCGAAAACGCCTTCAGTTTTGTGTAATACTTTACCACCCACACCGGAGTTGATATATTTGTATCAAAAATCAGCGTGCAACTAGTATTCGCTGCTGTTTTTAAACATTTACTCGCATGTACATCTCCTAGAACATAACAGACCAGCCGGCTGAGTTGAAAGAAAGCTCTTAAGATTCTCCTCATTGAGCTTTTGAATGAAAGCGCTCGCGGCGGCCGGCAGTGAGACAACAGTGTAGCCAATTTGTCGGAGAAGCTATTCCATTTTGGTATAGCACATAGATAGGAATTCTTGAAGATCCTTGCGTGTCGGCAGCAGCGAGATCAGGTGAGCAGGAACAATAAAAACTTTCTAAAATTAGCCGTGTTGTGACCGGTAGCTGGTCGCGGCCGCGGAAAGAAGGAAGAAGAAGTTGGCAAAGAGAGTGGTCACCGCGCATCAAGTCGTGCTGGCCTTTCTCGCTGAGGGAAAACGTCTTAAGGGCCTTCAGACGCCGTTAAATTGTCTTGAAAATTCACGACTTTTCTGAAAAAATGTGAGTATATTTTTTTCCGATTTTTCGGATAATTTTATTCGCAATTTGAACTCAAGTGTCTGAAAAAAAGGGAAAATGCCCATAATTTTTTCTTTAATATAAAAATATTCCAAGAGGAAATTCGGCAACATTCGAATGCCCATTCGGCGTTTTTCCAAAGTCCGGCAGAGACGCCAAAGTGGACGGATTTAAGTAGAATCAACCTAACTACAGCAGACACTGTCTGATTTTCCTGTGGATCAATTAATTTAAACCCTCGAAATGATATTTTATTAATTCCATTGCATTTTACGTTTCTCGTTGTTTTATTAACTGCAATGTGAGGGGCTTGGAAAACAAGGTGCATAAGTGCAGTTTTTGAAAAAAACGAGATATTAATAATTTCAAGTAAAACTAGTCTTAATGCATATTTTGTGATAAATTTGCTCCCAAATTCAGCATCAAAAAATCAGTTTGAAATTTTTTTCCGCCTTAATGATCCATGTAATTTCGAAACTTCAAACACGTATTTCTCGTTATAGCAAAAACTACACTTATGCACCTTGTCCTCCAAGCCCCTCATGTAACAATCAGACAGCATGTTGCAATAAGGAACTACAATTTCTATCTCATTCTTAGAAACACCCATCTGCACTGGTGAACCAATGGCATGAATGTTGTTTCTAAAATGAGCCAGACACTGTAGCTTCTAATTGCAAAATCAAGTCCAATTGGTCCACCTGGGGAAAAAATCACTAAATATGATGTTCTTCTGTTGCAGGTGAGTATCTGAATTTTCATATTTTCGAAGAAACTCAGCTCAACTCCCGACGTGTTCGTAAGTTCTTTCTCTCTGTTGTTTAGTTTAAAACAATTCAGAACCGATACAGCTGTTTGAAGTCTGCTTACGGTTCGCAATTGAATATAAAATTTACACATACAACCACAATTTTACACGTCTCTGAATTTTCAAGAATATATTCGCAAAATGTCAGCTTGGAATGGAGAATTTGCATGCAAATTTTGTATTGCTTCATCTGGAAATGCTTAAAGAGCTGATTTCACAGTATTTTTTATAATTTATTTCTGATATGGGAAATAATAAAAAAATAGATTTAAAAGTGAGAAAATGCACCGTCTAGTGACTTCATATGGCGGCATTTCCCATTTAAACACACGCATTTTAGCAGATTAGGTCATTTTGTCATATCTTCTCCAATAATTTTTCAATTCATGAACCAAGGGTATCCTCGTGTTCAGTTCACTCAGTAGTTCCATTTAAACATGAAATTCGTCAAATTTCAGACACTTGCAAATTCTCTATTTTGCTCAGATTTCTGTTCAAAAAATAAAGTATGAGAAGAAATTAAGTAGCATCAGCCCATCAGTCGGGCTTATTTCATCAAATCAAACCGAATGCTGCTTATTCGTTCGAATACAGTAAATACGGTAATAAGAACTACGAACATTAAGTTTTCAACATGAATGGATCATATGAAGGAGAAAGAAGTGTCCGAATAGACACGCACCATTTGCACGCAACATCAACCAACACATTGTGTTCACTTGAGTTTTGTGCGTTTTTCTTCTTTTTTTTCGCCAATCAAGAGACACGATAATCCCTCCTTGCTCACGAGAGCCACTCAGAGATGTCAGAAATGCCAGTCGGATGAGATAATGCGGCGAGCGTGGCGCCTGCAACTCATCCACTGCACAACCCGCATAGCACCGTTGCTCTGAATCCATGCCTTTACCGAGATTGGAGTCATAGTGTATTACTGAAAATTGCGTGTAATCTATTGAGCACCTGGGAAATAATTTTCTCGTAAATTTTTAAAAATTAGATAACATGTTATGATTGTTACATTTCCCGAAGCAAATGCAGAGTTGCCTCAGGCAGGGAATACCGAGAAATTTCAGGGAATTTTTAAAAGTCAGGGGAAACCTAGAAATGTCAGGGAAAATGACGAAAGTGTTAAGGAAAACTGTGAAATTCACCTATATTAGCTTTTTAGAATGGATTTGACGTTTAGACCAAGAATTTCTGCCTGGAAGCCATTTCAAATTATGTCTTTTTTGCCATAGTGCGTGTTTCATTTGTCCGGAAATTTTACTCAAATGTGTCAGGGAAATCAGGGTATTGTCGGAGAATTTTATTTTCTAAATTTTTTGGCAATCCTGCAAATAGTGAAAAGAACATGTTATACCTTCCGTACCAATGCAGGAACCGACGGTTTCCTGGAACTAATCCATATCAAAATTAAATTCCTTTTTCTTGAGTTTCGTCGATTTTGAGAATGCTGGAAAATTATGATTATTGACTTTGATAGACATAGTAAAAGACAAAGAAGACAGAAGGAAAATTGAGCAATTTTATCGGTTGAAATGGATGAACGCCGTAGATTGGGCGGGAAAACGATGGACTTACGATAGGGTGTCTCGTGGATTGCCGTTCGTTAATATATTGCTTACCTCACTTAATCCATTGCAACCACCCACTCTCACCAATGGGATCGCTTCTTTTTCTCTTTGTTTTCCTTATCTATCGCTTTGTCCATCAATTTCAATAATCAGCCACCGAGCGGTGATCCCTAAAATTTTACCTATGCATTCCGCATAGGAATTCAACATCCTACAGAGTTGAAGACCCTCTCTCGTGAACTCAGAATGAAAACTTACCAGGTGTATAATGCTACGTATTTCGGAAATACTATTTCCCTCTCAAAATCATCGAAAAATCTAAGGGGTGGGTCCGATGGGTCTCAAGTTTTGACGTTCACCTCAGACGTGTTTATTTTTCGACGTCTCCCACCAGGACGATATTTTTGTCGATTGTGAGACATTGCGGAAAAGTTTCGGCACCAACGCTAATTGGGGGATCTCGGGTGCTCAAACATGTCTGTCTCGTCTATCTCTCAGCAACTCATATTACCCGGCCGAAAAATCGCCAACTCACCCGGCTCACCATTTCAACGTTGCCTTCAGGAAAAAAAATCCAAGTTCCCCTGAGCTGAGCTCGAATTTAAACGCGAATCGTCAAGAAAACCAAGGTGGTATCCGACGGTATCCGTCCAGCGGGCTGATTATTGATATTGATAGACAAAGCTATAGATAAAGAAGGCAAGAGGAATGTGGAGGGACCCTATCGGTGGAAGCGGGTGGTTGCAATTGACAAAATACGTAAGTAATAGCCTAACTAACAGCAGCCTAATGGAGACCTTATAGTCAGTCCATCATTGTCCCCTGTAGTCTGTAACAACCACCCGTTTCCACAGAGTATCTATTTTCCGTTTGTCGTCTACGTCTATAGATTTACCTATAAACTTCCATAATCAGCCCGCAGCTAACCTCTTTGTCGCGAATTATGGTTAGTGCAGCCGTTGTCAATGCACCAATGCATAGATTGTGGTACTCACAATGCGCGATCAAAAGTGTCTATGCAATTAGAGGGATATTTTTGGACGTCATCTTGGCTTTCTGGCAAAGTGCGTTTTCAATCATAACTTAAAACGCAGTCTTTTCCGAACGAGCTCACCTGAGCGCCCTTACTCAAGAACAGTAGCGTGGCGTGCTTTGCGATATATCGATTTTTATGCCATTTAAACCTATATGGTAATTAAAGAATCGATTATAAAGGCGTTCGCTGCGAACACCCTGTTTATCGATCCTTTTCCATAGGTTTAAATGGCATAACAATCGATATATCGCAAAACACGCCACGCCACTGCTCAAGAATGCAATACGGAGAGTGCTTGGAGAATAAAAACTTCGTGTATGCGACCGAAACTTCAGGTCATATGGATCTCTGAAGTTTTCGGATCGTCCAACCAAAAACTTGAGGTCCAGCTGCTGAAGTTCGGGTCACACATCAGAAACACTTCTGTGGAAACTTCTATAGAGTCACCTGAGGTCCTTCAGATGTGTGACCTGAACTTCGGTATAGCTTGGCCTCAAGTTTTCGGATACACGATCCAAACAGACAGTTTTGCAACGAACACCTTAGAAATCGATTCTTTATACCATATCTTCAAATGGGGAAAATCGATAATCAATCTTTCACGCCTCGCCACTTGATCCTTAAAACTTCATGAACTTCGGGTCCAACGCTATAGGTTTTTCTTTCCGTAGGCGCTTGTAACTTGAAAAATGGCAACGCTGCACCTGCTCAACCTACACAGGAGAAGGAAGCGTCAGAACGGAAGCACACATCAATTTGCTCTCTTCTTCTTTTTCTCCGTATTTTTCAATTTCGAGCGAGCGCGGCGCCGAAAAAAGAGCGGCAAATTATCGCGGGCGTGATTTGGCGCGAGTCACGCGTCTGGCGGCGTCTCGGACTTTGTAGACAGACAGTCGGCGCGAAAAGCAGCCGAGAAAAAAAGGAGGATAAGAAGAAGAAGGAGAAAAGGGTAAACTTAACTGCCTAATTGACATGACGCGTCAGCTTGGGTGATGCGGCTTACCTGTCATGGCGTTTCGCGGCCGTACTTCAGAACGATATCGTCTTCCAATCCTGTCACTGTTGCCGCATCAAGTAAACTGATTTAATAATAGAGACATCACGTTGTGCGAAGTTGTTGTTATTTGGACCGAGTTCATAAGGAAGGAACCAACCCACATTTTCGAAAAATTTGCGTTTAGAATGGACTAGAAAAAAAAGTCGATCTAGTGTCCAGACTCTTAAAAACATTGACAAGAAAAATGCGCTCGATTCAATCAAACTTTTTGCTTGAATCAAAACGAAATCGCCTAAATCAAGAGGCTCGGCTCTTCGATTCATGGAAAAATCGGATAGAATCAAGAGTATTTTTTCTTGTCGATGTTATTAAGAGTCTGGACTGTAGATTAAAGCGACTTTTTTTATTCAGTGTGTATATGAGTTCCACTAGTCATGTATATTTCCCTGCCTAAAGCTCAAAGTCGCGAAACAAAAATTAGTCTGTGTTTAAAGGGGTTAAAGTTTATTTTCTACATCGAGCTTTATGGTGAAATAAAACTTCAAACCTCTTTTTCTCAATTTCAACTTCATGTAGAATGGCTCCTTTCTGTTAAACTCGGTTCATTTATCAAAATCATACAATTTTTTAACTGAAACGCATTAAGTTTGGAAAAGGGAAAGATTTTTGAAGTCTTCTTTTCCTATTCACTGAAAATAAAATCTTAAATTTGCTGCCGGTACATACGTTTTCTTAAATCAAGAAGTATTCTGTTTAATTTAAGCAACTCTTTGGCTTATGCCAAGCATTTGTTTCTTGTTCCGAGAAAAATTTAGCTGAGATCAAGATGAAAAAAGCTTTTGGTTGCAATTTCCAGAATCTTCATATTTGAACCGCTTTTATATGTGTAGGACTCAATATTAAGGACAAAACTTAAGGTTATTTTTATGTTTAAAATATCGTTTCTCGCATTCCACCTTTTAAAGAAGATTAGTCCAAGGAACAATGACTTATGTCAAACGTAAATGCAATTTTAAGCTCTCAAAGGATGTTCAAATTTAAGTCTACGAAGAAACGTGAAATGGATTCCTTTAACATCGAATCTGCTCGCTACGCAGAAACACATAATGCGTGAGTCATTCGACAAAAGAGGAACCGATTGATCTCTTGAAACAGCTGATTACTGACCCACTCAAGGTCTAACACCAAAACAATACCAGGGCGAATGTCAAGGTTGAGCATCACGAGTGCAAATTTGAAGCGAAGGCAGAGAAAGTTAAAGATGGAAGAGGAGAGAGACAAGTACAGAAAGAAGAGGAGAGACGCCAGGGCTCAGCACTGCACTGAATTTATAAAGAAATAATGTGAACTAGGGAGTCTGCCCCCTGGCTGCAACGCGCCCCACCCCCCAGAAGGAGCTTCACGCCTGCCTCCCCTCCTGGTAAAGACCGGTCAAAAAATGACATGCTAATCCGACTCTTATACTGCCGTGCTAAGAAAGAACGCCGTATGAATATTCGGGAGCTGCCACATTTCTTCTTATAAAATGTTCATATAAATGAGAAAAGTTATGAATATTTTTCATTGAAATTTTTAGACGCTTTAGATTAAATTACAAACAAAATCATCTGAGAAATTGGGGGGAAAATATTCACAAATTTTCCTGAAAATTAGTGATTTGTCGAAGGAAATTTGGCAAGGCCTGAAGGCTCTTACGGCGTTTTTCCCTAGCACGGCAGTATAGGACCCGACTGACTACTACAGACAGAAATAGAATGACCGATCCAGAGTTGCCACAGTCTGTGGCTAAACACCACACCCGTCGTTGTTTTTCCATCGAGTTTTAGTTTGGTAATTTTCCAGCCGAAGAGGTTGCAATTTGCATCTTTTTCTCGGGGCAGTTTCACGGTTTGCTTGAAATTAGAGGAAAAATTATACATATTGCCAGTGATGCAAAACACAGGGAAAAGTTTTACCTTTATTCCTTAATCGCCTATAGGATCCGCCCATGAGGTGGGTTTACAGACCACAGACAGCTCTTAATAACCTTGGGTACGAGCAATATTTGAGTACAGAGAGGGGTCATCCTCGAAGGAATCGAAATTCGTCAATGAAAACCTTTTGGCAGGTCGTGACATATTTTTGGAAGAAAACAAAATCAACAGTTAGACGTGGGCTGTTGAGACTTATGGGTCTCAGAATTTAGTACATGGGTGAATTCAAATAAGGGTCAAATTCCAGGTTCTATTTCCTCCCAAAATTTTTTTGTGAATTTTTGGACAAACCAAACTTTATTTTGACTATCATTAGGTGTAGACTTAGGAAATATAGCTCGTCGAGCTTAATAGTTGGGCTTAAACCCGAATTTCCACCGTCAAGTGTATCACTTCCCAAAATTTGCTCTAATTTTGCCTGATTTCCCAAATTTTCGTCCCAGAGGTGACATATGATACTTTTAATTGAAAATTGAACACAATTGTCATAAAAGCATCATCAAGCACTAAATTAAAGCATAATTGAAAACATGTAACCCTTTCATATCTTGCAGAACCAAAAAAATTGAGGAAAAATCATCCGTCATGAAAGATATCTGGAGCTTATTCTGCTTGTCTTTTAGACAGTTCCGCCTGTTTATCAAAATGCGCACTGTTTTCCTTTAACACGAGAAGAAGCTTTTATTTCTTGGAATGTTGCAATACAAAATGGATCAAAAACACCGAATTTTAAAACTTCGAGTGGGCGTGTACCCGCTGAAGTGGAGATAAAGCCAGGAAAAGTTTGAGGACTAACACCGGTCAACGTTTTTTTTTTTTTTTTTTTTTTTGATTTTCCGAAGAGTTGCCAATGGTTTTGGAGTAGATTTTTGGCGCTGATTCTGAAGAACACCTCCATTTAACTGTATCAGTGCGATTTATCCTGGGAAAGTTCGGAATTTTTCCGGAGAAATCGGAATTTTCCTTAAAAATCTAGCTTTTCCAGTAGAGTCAATTTTCCGGAAGAATCTATGCACGATGGAAAAAACCCAGGAATGTTTCGATTTCGTAGCTTAGATACATAAGAAACCCTATTGCACCCCTATTAAAATTTCCTTTCTTTTCCTAATACCAAGGTTTTCCGGTCCAGTTTCATTAAAATCAATTAGTTAGTCACCGAGATAGTGTTTTAAGCCACGGCCACCACCTTAGATTTTCGAATCTTGGAAATTTGACTAAAATTCGAGTTCCCCATTCAAAAATACCCGCGAGTACCAAGTTTCGCGTAAATCGCTTGATTAGGCGCTGAGGTAGCATTTTAGGCTATGTCCGCCATCTTGGAATTTTTGAATTTTGAAAATTCGACTAAAAATTCAAGTTCCCCGTTGAAAAATACCCCCGGATACCAAATTTCACTTTAATCGACTGATTAGGTGCTAAGATAGCATTTTAGGCCACGTCCGCCATCTTGGATTTTCGAATTTTGAAAATTCGACTAAAAATTCGAGTTTCCCCATTTCAAAATACCCCCGGGTACCAAGTTTCGCGTAAATCGATTGATTAGGCGCTGAGATAGCATTTTAGGTCATGTCCGCCATCTTGGATTTTCGAATTTTGAAAATTCGACTAAAAATTCAAGTTCCCCATAAAAAAATACCCCCGTGTACCAAGTTTCACTTAAATCGGTCGAAAAGAGCGCCTACAGGACTTAAACAAACAAGTCTCAGTTGATTAGGCGCTGCGATAGCATTTTAGGTCATGTCCGCCATCTTGGATTTTCGAATTTTCAAAATTCGACTAAAAATTCGAGTTCCCCGTTAAAAAAGACCCCCGGGTACGAAGTTTCACTTAAATCGGTAGAAAAGAGCGCCTACAGGGCTTAAACAAGCAAGTCTCAGTTGTAACAGTTTTCCACTCTGTCCCACTTAACTGGGACATGGGACAGGATGGAAACATATGGGACAGGATGGAAACATATGGGACAGGATGGAACGGGACAAGATGGAACGGGACAGGATGGAATAAGCTGTTTTTTAAACTTATCTCTAACAGTAAAGACAATTTTGGTGTTTTTTTTCACGGAATATTTAGTAGCACATCCTAGAGGATCGGAATAAGAGAAAATTTTCCCTAACGCACACTTCGAAAGTATTTTACGAGCTGATATTAGTGTGTGTGTGTGTATGCTTGACGCCCTGTTAGTTATCGTGTATAGAATTCTGTTTGGCATCGTTAATGGCGTTAATCTTGCACAAAAATTTGCGAATTTCAGAATTTTTGCCATCTACGACGTGTGAACTATTCAATCAAAACAAAAAAAGTCGTTTTTGGAAAAACCTCAACGTTACGGCAATCATTTAGAGCTTATTACATCGTTGCCATGTCTCTCCTGACTGTTGCTGACTGTTGCTCGGGACAATGATTCTAGCGCGTGAAAAAGTTATTGATGGAGCAAAAAATAAATTGACATATTTTTTTTCTCAAATTCAAAAGCATTACCTATCATCTCCGATAAAGTTTTCTTAAATAATCACTCTGGTTATGCTGCAACATCGATTTAAAGTCAAGAACCAGGCACGGGGGACACGCAAATTTGGGACAAATATAGGCAATTTGCACATTCAAAGTTCTCCTAAATTTTTATTTCGGTCCAAATAAAGTGGGAAATAGCATGTAATAGTCAACAATAGTGTGGGAAATGAGAAAAAAATTTGATCTGCCCATGTTTCTCAGATTATGACGATTAAAACAGCTCGGGACACCAGATTAGACGCTTATTTGAACTCACCCACATATGTTGCAGGGTTGCCACAGTCAGGGAATATCGGGAAAACCGGGAAATGTCAGGGAATTTTAAAACGTCAGGGAAATATCAGGGAAAATGACGAATATATCAGAAAAAATTATCAATCACCCTAATTTGCTTTTCAGAACGACAAATTTTGCCGGAAAACTATTTCCAATTATGTCTTTTCACCATCTGGTATGTTTGCAATCGTCAGGGAATTTCACCGAAATTTGTGAGGGAAATTTCATTCAAAAACAGAGAATTTCATTTTCTTAATTCTGTGGCAACCCTGATTGTTGTGATTTTAAGAAAATCATCGATAACCTCGCACCCGGAGCCAAATTTTAACAGCACAACATTGGTTTTTTATGGCATTAACTCGAAGATTCACGTTGAACATGGTACACTGGAAAAAAAAACACATTGGATCTAGAGTCCAGACTCTTGAAAACATTGACGAGAAAAAATACTCTTGATTCAACCAGATTTAAGCTTAAATCAAAAGGGAATCCGCTCAAATTAAGAGGCTTGGTTCTTGATTTAAGCTTAAATCCGATTGAATCAAGGGTATTTTTTCTTGTCGATGTTTTTAAGAGTCTGGACTCTAGATCCAATGTGTTTTTTTCCCCAGTGTATTGTATGTAGCATGGTGGTATATTGAATATTGGGAAGTTTTGAACTGACGAGCGGCTCCCACGGCGTTTTGATGGGACCCTCTCGGCGTCGCCGGTAACGAAGTGTCACAGCTCGGGCTATTTACATAACCTGTTACTCGTTAGTGTTGGACGTCGCGACGCGACGCCGCCGACGCCGCGCGCGGAAGCCCCGGATCAGGATTCATCGTTCATCGTATCGACGCCGCGTCCCTCCCCGGATCCCCGGTTGCCGATCCCCGCTCCAAGTGGAATTTTCCGTCAGCGCCATCTGGAAAATCCTGGAGAGAAAAAAAACAGGAGGCGCTATCCAGGTGGACATACTTAAACGAAAGAAGTCTCTCTCCTTGGGCTTTTTGGAGAAAGACATTTGCAGGGTTGTCGGCGGTTTGGGAAACCGGGAAAATCAAGGAAAGTCAGGAACGAGAAGAAGAAGTAAGGTAATTCATTGGAAAAGTCAGGGAATTCATGCTAAAAGTCAGAAAATTCATGGGAAAAAGCAGGAAGTTCGTAGGGAAAGTCAGGGAATTCATGGGAAAAATCAGGGAGTTTATGGTAATAGTCAGGGAATTCATGGAAAAAGTCAAGAAATTCATGGGAAAAGTCAGGAAAATCATGCTAAAAGTCAGGGAATTTATGGTAAAAGTCAGAAAGCTCATGGGAAAAGTCAGGAAGTTCGTGAGAAAAGTCAGGAAATTCATGGGAAAAGTCAGGAAATTCATGGGAAAAGCTAGGGAATTAATTGGAAAAGTCAGGGAATTCATGCTAAAAGTCAGGGAATTCATGGTAAAAGTCAGGAAGCTCCTGGGAAAAAATAAGGAAGTTCGTGGGAAAAGTCAGGAAATTTATGGAAAAAGTCAGAGAATTTCTGACACATCTACTAATGACTAGATCATATTACCAATCTTCCAGCTGTCCACCCTTTCTAGTCATTTTTAAGACTTGACATTTTTTCAACTAGCTACTGATTGCTTTTTTCCATAATTTGCTCTCTAAATGAAGAAATTGTGTCTAAAGTTTCGCGAAAGTCAGCGTATTAAAAATTAAGTGGTCAATACTTGTATATTGTACTTCTCTATGCTTCTAATTAATGTATATAAAAATAAATGTAAAAAAGCGGATATTTTGTTCGAAGGTCAGGGAAAGTCGATGAAGTAGAAATTTTTGAAGTCCGGGAAAATTTAATAAAATTAAGGGAATGTGCAGGTGGAGAAATTATGGCAACCCTGTAGTTGTAGAATAATTTAGCACAAGAGACATTATGGGTATTTTAGAGACTCATCGCTGCTATACTTTCTTTAGTGTAACTGCTACTTACAGAAACAACACTCAGATTCTAGATGTGATCATCAAATGTGAGAGACATGTATTTAAAGGCAATTTTGCGCTCAATCTCAGTTCCAACTCGAAGGAAAGTATTTTTTATAGTGTTAAAACTTAAAACTTGTGTATTGAAACCGCTGAAAACCTATGTATCATCGCAAAAACGACGTAGTCATAAGTCTGCAAGAGGACGAAGTGATTAACCACAGACAAAAACAAGCAGGGCACGAAACCTACCAAAACGCCGTCAATTGATCGAGTAGGCAAAATGCGCTCCTGAGAGTTCGAATAGTGGTATCGACGCCTGCCACCATTTCTACCGAAAGGAATGTATTAAATTCTGATTGTCGAAAGCTTTTGTGTGTCACTTCCAATCGAAATTTTGTCATGGGAACGGAGTTCCCCATGATATTACAATCGTTCCGTTGCTTTCGCTATGGGATTCCCTATACCTCTGCGACCTTGAGCGTTTCGCCTAGTCTCCGATTTTTGGTTGATTTTCCGATGTATCAAAAACCGTTGTATTTTTTAGCCAATCATGTCTCTACGTCAAGTTGTGTTGATTGCTAAAATTCGCTTTCAGCGAGTTTTTTTCCATCTTGAGATGTCGTGTCTGACTGGTAAATCTGCGCAGAACCACGAAGTTCCGTTTTTAGGCAAATTCTTTTTTTTTGGGAGGTTCTGATTGGTTATTTTTCGCCATCAGTTTTCTGTTCGTTGGTGCAAAAGATCGCCTACCTCGGTGTTCTTGAGAAGCCGCCATTATCCCACCTCAAATTTGAGAAATAGAAGTAAAGAAATAATAACCATCGTACAAGGTGGAAAATTGTTCTGGAGGACTCGTTACGGATAAAGAAGTCAAAATCAGAGCTCGATTGATTGATTTAATTCATGGATACGCAAATATTGCCTTAGCTCAACTGCCGCGATCGGAATGCGTGCTGGCATGAACCTCGAGACGCATTAAAACAGTGCGAACCATGGCTCCTACAGCAAAACAGCAATGCGCTTCATATGCAGTCAAGGTCTCTTGTGATAAGTCCCGCCCATTGCCCGAGTCTTTTGTATGCTATTTTTACTCTCGCCCACGTGGAATCCATTATAGCCTAGTTGACTAAACCACCTCGTATTTTTGATTCGGTGCGGGCACCCGGCGATCGGGAGTTCGATACCCGACGATGGGAACTACTTTTTAATGGTTGCATTGAATGTTTTAGACTAATCATCAAAAAATAATTAATAGTAGATGATAAATGTACGAACATTTTCTCGTGAGTTAATATGTTAAACAAAAATACTGGAATATACCTTCTTCATGTAATCAGCCACATGTTCCCCCAAATTAATGACGTTATTTTCTTTTTTCAATAAAGTTAATTTGCATTCAACGTTCGTAAGTTAAGCAAAAAGTACCTATTGATACAAATAGAAAGACATGAAAATAGTATGTCTAACATTTCAGTTGTTTTTTTTTTATTTATTTTTTGTTTTTTTGTTTTTTCAATAAAACAAATTGACTGGGACTAGAATCATTGTGTCTCTGAAGACAAAAGCTAAGTTTTTTGATACAGAAATACTAATATATTCATCCTTCATATAATCAGGGAGATGTTGACCCAAATATTGATGTATATTTTCTCTGTTCGCCCAAATTAATGATGGTATTTCTTTTTTCAATAAAACTAATTTACATTCCACGTTCTTAAAGCAATATTTTCTCCAAAACTCAGCAAAAAATAACAATTTATACCTACGCAAAAAGTAGATAAATAGATAAATAAATAAATAAATAAATAAATAAAGCAATGACATGAAAGTAGTATAGGTAGTACACATCTAACATTTCGGTTACATCTATTTGAATGAAAAAAATGGCAACTTAGGAAGCACATAGGTCACTTATCGACGGTGAAACTACCAAACCACGTATCTCGGTTTGCGACGTCGCAGACTTCCTGTCATACTTTATTTTTTAAATGAAAAGCTACTTAACGTCCAGTCTTGAAAATTTCCGTGATTTTTCCTCTTCGTGCGGAGAAAATTCTGTGAAAATTTCAAGGAATGATATGGATTTGGTCTACTTCAAAAAAATAAAATGTGAGCGGAGATTTTTAAACACCGCAAACGAGATACGTGGTTTGGTAGTTTCACCGTCGTTATGATGCGTATTCGGGCATATACGTAGAGTAAAAATATCATACTTTACGCCGAAAAAACGAAACTGAAAGTTAAATGCGTTAACTTCCAAAAACCATACATAATCCAACGAAAATAAATAATTGGTAAATAACAGCTTTCTTGTATGCAAAGAAAAAAAATTAAAAATGTTAAAAAAGAGATGTCGACACAAAATTACATAGCCCCTTCAATTCTGAAGATACTACAAACGAACTGTACCTTAAAATTTTCATATCCCAGAAGCAAAAGTTCCCATGACGAATCAAGCTATCGCTAGCGATTGCAAAAACCAACTTGTTTCATTTTAAGAGGTCACATTGATTTCTGATTAATACATATATGCCAAATTAGATTTAAATGAGCCAGAGATAATATACTTTCGCGACCACGCTCTGCTATATTCCTTGTATTGTAAAAGTAAAAGTTACTTACGGAAGGCAACGCTCAGTCACCTGATGATGATTGATGACCTGAGAGTCGACCAATTTGCTCAGCAATTCTCACCTGATGTGTAAAAACTCGCCTAGTAAAGTGCACACCCCGACATTCATCAGTCACAATACGGCGAATTATACATTAATTTCAACCAATTCGGTCACGTAAAATGGAGAAGTCCCGATAGAGCAAGGGTGCAGAGAATTCTTCGGCCTCCTTAGTTTCAAGCAACCAGG